>NW_003852657.1:335002-340459 GCF_000181295.1 Otolemur garnettii | reverse complement strand
AGGGCTGAGTACATTGGGTACTTTTTCTTCCATTCCTGAGATACTTTACTAAGAAGAATATGTTCCAGCTCCATCCATGTAAATATGTAAGAGGTAAAGTCTCCATCTTTCTTTAAGGCTGCATAATATTCCATGGTGAACATATACCACAATGTACCCATTCGTGGGTTGATGGGCACTTGGGCTTCTTCTATGACTTAGTAATTATGAATTAGGCTGCAATAAACATTCTAGTACAAATATCTTTGTTATAATGTGATTTTTGGTCTTCTGGATATATACCTAGTAGAAGAATTGTAGGATTGAATGGCAGATCTATTTTTAGATCTCTACATGTTCTCCAAACATATTTCCAAAAGGAATGTATTAATTTGCATTCCCACCTATCAAAAGAATTTTTAAAGGTACTCCTTACTAGCAATGTATTTACTGATGTCAGAGGCAAAGCATTTATGAAACCAATCCAAATAGAGTTCCCATTGTCTAGGCCTTTTTATTGTACAACCCCCAAATTGGCAACTAGTGTTCATCTTTTCCCTTCAAGGTTCCAGGTAAGGAAGCTTTATAGATAAGAGCATCTCTGATCATAAACCCAGCTGCTTTTGTATAAAACAGTAGAGTTAAACAAATCCTTCTTGCCTTAAATCTTTATGCTTCCTTCTCTTCCTAACTAATAAGTTCATGGGGCACTTTAATCTGCAAAAAATGTGCTCAGGCATATATCCTTTCTCTTTGATGATTTTATTAATGATATCTGGAAACTAATCTGCTGCCTCTTGGTTGGCAGAAACTGTTTTTCCTGTTTTCTTGACATTTTTTAGGTCAAACCTCTCTAAAATTATCAAACCATCCTTGTGATCATTAAATTCTCCAGCTTTAGATCCTTCACCCTCCTTTTGCTTTAAGTTGTCATATAATGACCTTACTTTTCCTCAAATCACATTAGAGTCTATAGGTCTTTCTTATTTAATTCTGCATTCACACAAAAGCAATAATTCAATATAAGATAAAGAAGTTCTTTGTAAAAAGTGCAAGGTTTTTGTACCTGTTAGTATAGATGGATAAATTTCCTTTTCTTTATTGGCAATGGTCCTTATATTGGATTCATTTATATTGAATAATGGGCAATTTTAGCTGAAGACCTCAATGTATGGTACCCATCATGCAATTCAACTATTTATTGTCATATCATGACTTTCCTCTGCTTTGGGGAGCATTCCAGGATGACTAGTGGCATTACATATGATTCCAATGGTATTATTCAGGGTTTACAGCATTGTACTGAACATGATGAATAATACATGAGAACTGAGCAAGATCACTTTTTACTGCCATACACAATTTACTGGAGAAATAAATTGCTCATGTGGAGATGATTAGCCTTAGACAATGTTTTAAGGATACTCACAATACTCAAACTCATCACAATAGCAACAGGAGGTGGCTACAAAATTATTACAGTAGTACAGTATGTACTACAGATAATTTAAGCAGTTATGATTTAATACTGCATCTTTACATTTTTCTACATTTCTCAAGACTCTCAATGATACCATGTATAGTCTGTGTCTGTGTTTGTAAATTTTGATAAATTTTAACTTTTTGTGATAAATTTGTGTATATGTTATGGTAGTAAATGATAAAATGTTTATATATTTTTATGTTCTCGTGAAATACCTAACTTTTTCTTAATTTATTTCTTATTTTTTTTATTTCAAGTGAATGTGAGAGTACGAACAACTAGGTTACAATGTTTGCATCTATTCAGTGGAGTCCCTCTTGTAGTTGTGTCCTGCACCCAAGATAACCTTATATTGTGCCAAATAAACGAGAGCACACCAAGCTTCTTCTCTCCTTCCCTCTACCCCTCCCTTTCCCAACTTGAATTAAACTGAGTTTTTCTCTTTGTGGGCATGTATTAGACTGTCTACTGGCTTCTTATTAGTATTGAGTACACTAGATACATGCTTTTCCATTCTTGTGATACTTTACTAAGAAGAATGTGTTTCAATCCCATACAGGTTAATACAGAAGATGTTAAGACTCCATCTTTTTATGGCTGAATAGTATTTCATGGTATACATACACCATAGTTTGTTAATCCATTCCTGGGTTGGTGAGCGTTTAGGTTGTTTCCACATCTTGGTAATTGTAAATTGAGCTGCAATAAATAATTTAGTTTAAATATATTTATGAAAAAATTAGTTTCTTTTCTTCTAGGTAGATGCTTAGCAATGGGATTGGAGGATCAAACAGGAATTGTAATTTGAGCTATTTGAGACTTCTTAAAACTTCTTTCCAAAAACACTGTATTAGTTTGTAGTTCCCCACCAACAGTATAAAAGTGTTCCCTTCACTCCACATTCATTTCAGCTTTGCAATTGCCACAGAAGTCTTCTTCATGAAATATTTCCTCAAGTTGACATCCTCAAGAGTTTTTTCCCACACTTTCTTTTATTATTTGTAATATTTCTTGCCTTAGATTTAAATATTTTATCCATATGGAGTCAATTTGTGTATGTGGTGAAAGGTTTAGGTCCTGTTTCAATCTTTTGCATGTGTTTATTCAGTTGTCCCAGAACCATTAATTGAACAGGGCATCTTTTTCTCAGTGTATGCTTTTGTTTGGTTTATCAATGATCAGATGGGCATAGGAGACTGTTTTCATATCTTGGTTTCATATTCAGTTTCAAATGTCTAAGTCTCTATTTTGGTTCCATTACCATGCTGTTTTTATTACTGTAGATTTATAAAATAACTTAAAGTCTAGTAGAGTGATGACTCTATCTTTGTTTTTAATTTATTTTTTATTAGATCATAATTGTGTACATTAATTCTATCATAGGATACAGTCTGTTGCTTCCATATGGAGTTTGGAAAACTCTTATCCAACTGGCTAACATAGCCATCATGTCTTTCTCATAATTGTTGTGTTAAGACATTTATATTTAACCTTTAGACAAATTCACATGTACTCTAATAGGATAAATTATAGGCGTGGTCCCCACAATATCATTCTCTTCACCCATCCTCCCCCCTCCCCTCCCCTTCCCCTCCCCCCTCCCCTCCCCCCCCTTTCCTCGTAGTCTAGGGCTCCATTTGGATTGTAGCTTCCCTAAGATAGCTAACAATTAGTTTCATAATAGTGTTGAGTACATTAGATACTCTTTCTTCCATTCTTGAGACACTTTGCTAAGGAGGACATTTTCCAGCTCCATCCATGTAAACATGAACGAGGCAAGGTCTCCATCTTTCTTTGTGCCTGTATAGTATTCCATGGTGTACATATACCACAATTTATTGATCCATTCATGGGTCGATGGGCACTTGGGCTTCTTCCATGACCTAGCGATTGTGAATTGGGCTGCAATGAACATTCTGGTACAGATATCTGTATTGTAGCGTGATTTATGGTCTTCTCGGTATATACCTAACAGAGGAATTACAGGATCAAACGGTAGATCTATATCTAGATCTCTTAGTGTTCTCCATATGGTTTTCCAAAAGGGACATATTAGTTTGCATTCCCACCAGCAGTGTAGTAGTGTTCCCTTTTCTCCACAACCCCGCCAGCATCTGTGATTTTGGGATTTTGTGATATGGGCTAATCTAACTGGCCTTAGATGATATCTCAGAGTGGTTTTGATTTGCATTTCTCTGATGATTAAGGATGGTGAGCATTTTTTCATATGTCTGTAGGCTATGCATCTGTCTTCTTCAGAGAAGTTTGTCTTTAAATCTCTTGCCCATCCTGTGATGGGATCACTTGTTCTCTTCTTGCTACTATACTTGAGTTCTCTGTGGATTCTGGTTATAAGACCTTTGTTGGAAGCATAACCAGCAAATATCTTTTCCCATTCTGAGGGTTGTTTACTTACTTTTCTTATTGTGTTCTTGGCTGTGCAGAAGCTTTTTAATTTGAGGAGGTCCCAGTAGTATATTTTTGATATTGCTTCAATTGCCAGGGGGGTCCTCCTCATAAAATTTTTGCCCAGGCCTATTTCTTCAAGAGTTTTCCCTACACTTTCCTCTCATGTTTTTATAGTTTCATGTCTTAAATTCAGTTTTAATCCAGTGAGAATCTATCTTAGTTAGTGGTGACAGGTGTGGGTCCAGTTTCAGTTTTCTGCAGGTCCAGCACCATTTGTTGAATAGGGAATCTTTTACTCATTAAATGTTTTTAATTGGCTTGTCAAAGATCATATAGCGGTAAGTAGCTGGGTTCAACTCTTGGTTCTCTATTCTGTTCCATACATCTACCTCTCTGTTTTTGTGCCAGTACCATGATGTTTTGATCACTATTGATTTTTAATATAGTCTGATGTCTGGTAGAGTGATCCTCCCTGCTTTGTTTTTGTTTCTGAGTATTGTCTTGGCTATTTGAGGTTTTTTCTGATTGCATATGAAATTCAGTACTATTTTTTTGAGATCTTTGACATATGTCAATGGAACTTTAATAGAGATTGCATTGAAATTATATATTGCTTTAAGTAGTATGGACATTTTAACAATATTAATTTTTCCCAGCCATGAGCAAGGTATGTTTTTCAATTTGTTAGCATTTGCAGCTATTTCTTTTCTTAGAGTTTCATAGTTCTCTTTATAAAGATCTTTCATGTCCTTTGTTAGGTAAACTCCCAGATATTTCATTTTCTTTGGCACTACTGTGAATGGAATAGAGTTCTTGATTGTTTTTTCAGCTTGACTATTGTTGGTATATATAAAGGCTACTGACTTACGGGTGTTGATTTTGTAACCTGAGACACTGCTGTATTCCTTAATCACTTCTAGGAGTTTTGTAGTAGAGTCCCTGGTGTTTTCCAGATATATGATCATATCATCTGTGAAGAGTGAGAGTTTGCTCTCTTCAGATCCTATGTGAATACCTTTGATTGCTTTTTCTTCCCTAATTGCTATGGCTAAGACTTCCATTACGATGTTGAAGAGCAATGGGGACAGTGGGCAACCTTGCCTGTTTCCTGATCTGAGTGGAAATGGTTTCAATTGATTCCATTCAATACGATACTGGCTGTGGGTTTGCTGTAGATGGCCTCTATCAACTTAAGGAAAGTCCTTTCTATGCTTATTTTCTTAAGTGTTCTAATCATGAATGGATGCTGGATATTGTCAAAAGCTTTTTCTGCATCAATTGAGAGGATCATATGGTCTTTGTTTTTTAATTTGTTTATGTGGTGGATGACATTTATAGATTTGTGTATGTTGAACCAGCCTTGAGATCCTGGGATAAAACCCACCTGGTCATGGTGTATATTTTGCTTGATGTGTTTCTGGATTCTGCTTGTTAGGATCTTGTTGAATATTTTCACATCAATATTCATTAGAGATATTGGTCTATAATTTTCTTTTCTTGTTGGATCTTTACCTGGTTTGGGGATCAAGGTGATGTTTGCTTCATAGAATGTGTTGGGTAATATTCCATCTTTTTCTATATTTTGG
>NW_003852657.1:320023-334981 GCF_000181295.1 Otolemur garnettii | reverse complement strand
GTTTGGTAGAATTCTGACGTGAAGCCATCTGGTCCTGGGCTTTTCTTTTTAGGGAGATTTTGTATAGTTGCTGCTATTTCAGAGCTTGATATGGGCCTGTTCAACATCTCCACTTGGTTCTGACAAAGTCTTGGAAGGTGGTGTGCTTCCAAGTATTGGTCAAATTTCTTCAGGTTTTCATATATCTGAGAATAAAGTTTCTTGTATTATTCATGGAGGATTTCTTGAATTTCTAAGGGGTCTGTTGTGATTTCATCTTTACAATTTCTATTTGAAGAAGTTAGAGACTTAACTCTTTTTTCCTTGGTTAGGTTGGCCAAAGGTTTATCTATTTTATTTACCTTTTCAAAAAACCAATTTTTTGATTTGTTAATCTGATGTATAATCCTTTTGTTTTCAATTTCATTTAATTCTGCTCTAATTTTGGTTATTTCTTTTCTTCTGCTGGGTTTTGGGTTGGAGTGCTCTTCCTTTTCCAGTTGCTTGAGGTGTCCCATTAAGTTGTTAAATTCTTCTCTTTTAGTTTTCTTGAGGAAGGCTTGCAGTGCGATAAATTTCCCCCTTAGGACTGCCTTTGTGGTATCCCAGAGGTTCTGATAACTCATCTCTTCATTATTAATTCCAAGAATTTGGTAATTTCCTTCTTGATCTCATCTTTGACCTAAGTGTCATTGAGCATAAGGTTATTTAGCTTCCACAGTTTTGTTTGGGTCTGCAGATTCCTGCTGTTGCTTCCATGATTTTGTTTGAATCTGCAAGTTCCTGTTGTTTCTGAGTTCTACTTTTATTCCGTGGTGGTCTGAGAAGATGCAAGGGATAATTTCTATTCTTTTAAATTTGCTGAGGTTAGACTTGTGACCTACAATGTGGTCTATTTTGGAGTATTTTCCGTGGGCTGATGAATAAAATGTGTACTCAGTTTTATTAGGGTGAAATGTTCTATAGATGTTCGTTAAGTCCAGATGCTGAATGGTTAGGTTTAAATCTAGAATTTCTTTGCTAAGCTTCTTGTTGGATGATCTGTCCAGCACTGCCAAAGGGGTATTAAATCTCCAACTATGTTGGAGCTGGGAGTAATCAGGTTGCTCATGCCTGTTAAAGTGTCTCTTAAAAATTGGGGTGCATTCTGATTGGGTTCATAAATATGATAATTGAAATCTTGTCATATTGAGTACTACCTTTAACAAATATAAAGTAACCATCATTGTCCTTGCTCACTTGTGTTGGTTTAAAACCTATTGTATCTGCAAATAGTATTGCAACACCTGCTTTTATCTGCTTTCCATTAGCCTGGAAAATAGTTGACCATCCCTTCACCCTGAGTCTATGCTTGTCTTTTGAAATAAGGTGCGTTTCTTTACACAACAGATAACTGGCTTGAGTTTTTGTATCCAGTCAGCCAGCCTGTGTCTCTGTAGAGGGCAGTTTAAGCCATTTACATTGATTGAGACTATTTATAATCCTGGCATAATTTTGGGTGTCGAGTTTTTTGAAGGTTCATTAGACATCTTTGATCCTTCTGTCGCTGTGGAGATTGGAATTTAGTCAAAATTTTTTGGGTGGGTTTATTCATGTGGTGGAGGATTGCATTGATCTTTATGGAGGATAGGTTTGAGGATATCCTGGAGGTCTGGTTTAGTAATGGCAAGTTTCTTCAACATGTGAATATCATTAAAGTATTTAATTTCTCCATCATGAATGAAGCTCAGTTTAGCTGGATAGAGGATTCTGGGTTGAAAGTTGTTTTGTTTTAGGAGGCTGAAGGTCGATGACCACCCTCTTCTAGCCTGAAAAGTTTCAGCAGAGAGATCTGCAGTCATTCTAATATTCTTCTCCTTGTAAGTTAATGTTTTCTTGCGTCTAGCTGCTTTCAGGATTTTCTCTTTCATGTTAACTTTAGTGAAGTTGATTATGATATGCCTGGGGGATGTCTTGTTCGGGTTGAGTTGTGCTGGGGTTCTGAAGCTGTCTGCTATCTCAATTTCAGGGTCCCTTGGCATGTCTGGAAAGTTCTCTTTCATAATTTCATTAAGGAGAGCCTCTGTGTTTTGTGAAGCAACTTCATCACCCTCAGGGATTCCTATGAGGCGAATATTAGTTTTCTTCGAATTATCCAAGATCTCTCTGAGTGAGAGATCTGTTTTTGTTTTCCATCTGTCCAAATCTTTGGAAGTCTGAGCGTGTTCAAAGTCTTTGTCTTCAGTGTCGGAGATCCTATCTTCTGCCTCGTTCATCCTCTGACGGAGGGATTCAATGGTGCTCTTCAAATCTGCAACCTTTTGTTTCAGTGTATCATAATCCTTGATCATTTTATCTTTGAAATCATTGAATTCCTGGGACAGCTTTTGAATAATTTGAAATTCTAGCTCCCTCTTTTCCTCCAACCTGTTGATCTTACTCCCTATCCAGATTCTGAACTCAATTTCTGACATTTCAGATATCTGTTTATGTAGTGGGTCTTCAATTGTGTCTACCCCATCCTTCTTTGGGGACATTAATCTACTCTGGTTATTCTGGTTGCCAGAGTTTTTCTGCTGATTCTGTCCCATGTTGAATTTACACCTTTTGGAAACCGTCCCTAAAACCATTCTGCCACTGGCTTCTTCTAGTTTTCTCCTGGGCACAACCTGGCAAGACCCTGGGAGGCGGGGCCAGCAGGCAGGGTGATACAACCCACCCCTGCAGGAGTCAGTGTCACCGTCAAGGCCCTGGGAAGCAGGCGCAACCTGCACCAGCGGAGGTCAGTTGTCCTTACTGGCCACCAAAGCCCCGGAGGCAGATGCACGGCCAGTGGGATGGCGTGACCCTCCCAGGCAGAAGCTGCTGGCGACCGCAAGCTGGCAAGGCCCCATGAGGCAGGCGCGCATCTTCGCGACCAGCCCTAGCAGTAGTCAGTTGTCCTTGCAGGCCAGCAAATCCCCAGAGGCAGATGTGCAGCTGGCGGGACAGTGCAACTCTCTCCGGCAGGAGTTGGGGGTGATGTGCGCTGGGAAGTCCCGGGAGGCAGGCACATGTCTGCACAACCTGCCCCAGCAGAAGTCAGCTGCCATCACAGGCCACCAAGCCTCAGAGGTGGGTGCGCCACTGGCGGGATGGCCTGACCCTCTCTGACAGGAGCTGCTGGTGACTGCCAGCCAGCAAGACCCCGGGAGGCGGCGAGAGACTGCACAACCCGCCCAGCAGAAGTCAGTTGCCCTCACTGGCCACCAAAGCCCTGGGCTGGCGCACAACTGGTGGGACAGCGAGACCCTCTCAGGCAGGAGCTGGTGGTGATCCAGGGCCAGGGGGCCCCAGGAGGCAGGTGTGCAGCTGCTCAACCTGCCCTAGCAGAAGTCAATTGCCCTCACTGGCCGCCAAAGCCCTGGAGGCAGGCAAGCAGCTGGCGGGACTGCCCGAACCTCCCCAGCAGGAGTTGATGGCAGCCGCGGGCCAGCAGGGCTCCGGGAGGTGGGCATGACTCAGTGACCCCACCCTGCAGAAGTCAATCACCGCCAAAAGCCAACAAAGACCCGGAGGCGGACATCTGGCGGGGTGTGTATCTCTCCCTGTCCAGCATCAATCCAATCACTGGCACCAAAGTCTCAGGAAGTGCAGATAGCAGCCCGGGGAGACAGCTGAGCGCAGAATGCCCTGACTGAGGGGGATCCGTCTGCATACAGAAAGCATGAATCAAGCAGTTCTCCCGGTGAAGGACTGGGACAGGGGCTTGGTCTTGAAAGGGTGGGTGGATGCTGTTCTTGGGTCTCCTCTCCCTGTCTCTGCAGGCAAGGGGAGGAAGAGTGGACTGGAAACTCAAAATGGCAGTGCTACCGCCAGTTCCACTTTTCTGCCTGGGGCAGGGTGTTCTGAGTCTCAACTGAGTTCCTCCAGGGTAGTAAACTTCCCTGTTGACAGCTCTCACTCCTGGAATGAGAGAGTAGGTCCTCAGTTTATCGGTGGCCTGTAGGAGACTCAGAGGAGCGGTTGAAGAGGAAACAAAGGAAAAGTACATTTTTCTTGGGGGAGGGGATGGATGCTATTCCTTTGGGGTGATTTATGTACCTGTGGATTGTCCTCTAGGAGTCTCCGCCTGTCTCAGAAGAGGTGTCCTGCTGGTATCATTCTTCTGTCTCAGCTGGGCTCCCAGTTTTCGACTTTGTTAGGGGTTTCTCCAGACTTTATCCTTTCCTCTGAACAGGAGCTTCTGTCAGAGACTGGTGCCTGTTGGCCATCTTGACCACTCCCCTTCTCTGTCTTTGTTTTAATCACTAAAGACCTCCCCAGGATGCAGGCTTTTTTTCTGTTTTCATATAAAATGAAGAACTATTTATTCTAGTTTTTGAAAGTATGATGTTTGTATTTTAATGGGGATTGCATTGAATCTGTAGATTACTTTGGGTAGTATAGACATTTTAACGATTTTGATTCTTCTCAGCCAAGAGCATGGTATGTTCTTCCATTTATTAATGTCTTTTTTGTTTGTTTGTTTCTTTTTTTTTTTATTGAAGGGTAACTGTGTACATTGATGCACTTTGGGGGTACAGTGTGGTATTTTCACACACAATCCATGATATTTCCATCAAACTGGTTAACATAGCCTTCATGTAACTTTCTTAGTTATGTCAAAACATTCATATTCTACTCATAGAAAGATTCACTTGTACCCTTGCAAGATGAACCACAGAAGTGAACCCTCGAATCCTTCTCCCTCCACCGTCTCCCCCCTCCCTCCCCCCTCCCCATATCCTTAGGTTGTTATTAGGTTATAGCTTTCATATAAAAAGGTTTAAATTAATTTCATAATAGGTGTGTGTATATTGGATACTTTTTCTTCCATTCCTGTGATACTTTGCTAAGAAGAACATTTTCCAGCTCCATCCATTTGAACATGAAGGACGTAAAGTCTCCATCTTTCTTTAGGGCTGCATAGTATTCCATCCTTAATCATCAGAGAAATGCAAATCAAAACAATTAATGTCTTTTGACGTTTCTTTTCTTAAGGTTTCATAATTTTCTTTGTAGAGATCTTCACCTCTTTTGTTAGGTATATTCTCAGATATTTTATTTTCTTTGAAGCTACTGTGAAGGAAATTATGACCTTGATTTGCTTCTAAACTTGGCTGCTATTGGCTGCGAAGGCTACTGATTTGTGGACATTGATTTTATACTCTGAGACAGTACTGTATTTTTTGATCACTTCTGGTTGTTTTGTGGTTGAGTCTCTGGGATTCTCTAAGTGTAAGATCTTAACGTTGGCAAAGAGCAAGAGTTGAACCTTCTCACCTTCCATTTGGATGCCCTTAATATCCTTGAACTTCCAGAACTATGTTGAATAATAGTGGATAAAGATAGTATCTTTGTCTGGTTCCAGTTCTAAGTTGAAAAGCTTTCAATTTTACTCAATTCAGTATGACATTAACTGTGGGTTTGTTGTACATGGCTTCAATTAGTTTAAGAAATGTGCCACCAGCTCGGTGCCTGTGGCTCAACCGGCTAAGGCGCCAGCCACATAAACCTGAGCTGGTGGGTTTGAATCCAGCCTGGACCCGCCAAACAACAATGACGTCTGCAAGCAAAAAATAGCCGGGTGTTGTGGTGGGCACCTGTGATACCAGTTACTTGGGAGGCTGAGGCAGGATACTCATTTGAGCCCAGGAGTTGAGGAGTTGGAGGTTGCTGTGAGCTGTGATGGCACAGCACTCTACCCAGGGTGACAGCTTGAGGCTGTCTCAAAAAAAAAAAAAGAAAGAAAGAAAGAAATGTGCCACCTATGTTTATTTTCATAAGTGCTCTTATTTGAAAATAATGCCAAATTTTGACAAACTTTTTTTTCTGTATTTATAGAGAATTATATGGTCTTTAGTTCTGCTTCTGTTGATATGGTGAATCATATTTATGGGTTGGCATATATTAAACTAGACTTGTATCCCTGGGATGAAGACTACTTGATTGTGATTTTGATGTATACTTTTAAAAATGTCTAGCTGCAATTTATTAGCTAAGATTTTATTGAGTATTTTTGCATCAATATTCATTAGTATAATTGGTCTGAAGTTTTCTTTTTAGTTGGGTTCTTTCCTGTTTTGAGTATCAAGGTGATGTTTGCTTCATTGAATGTGCTAGGGAAGGCTGTTCCCTAACACATTGAAACATTCCTTTCAGTGTTTTGGAATAGGTCCTGCAGTATAGGTACAATCTCTTCTTTAAAGACTTGAAAGAATTTTGGTGTGAACCCAACTGGTACAGGGCTTTTTTGTTTGGAAGGTTTTTTAAAAAATTTTTCTTCAGTTTTAGTGCCTCTTATTGGTCTGTTCAAGAGATCTATTTCTTCCTGGTTAAGTCTAAGGGGAGGATGTGATTTCAGGTATTGATTCATTTCATCCACATTGTCCAATTTCTGGGCATAGAATCTCTTGGAGTAGTCAGAGATAATGTCTTGTATCTCTGTGATATCTGTTGTTATTCCCCCTTTTTCATTTCTGATTGATGTTATTAGACATTTTACTTTTCTGTTTCTAGATAATCTGGCCAAAGATTTACTGATTTTGTTTCTGTTTTTGAAGAACGAAGGAACTTATTCAATTAAATTTCAGAATGATTGTTTTATTTTTGATTTTGCCTATTTTTGATTTAATTTTTATTATTTGTTTTCTTGTGGTAGGTTTGGGGTTAGATTGTTCTTCCTTTTACATTTCCTTGAGATCATTCATTAGGTTATTTATGTACTGTCTTTCTGTTTTTTGGATGTGGGCATCTAATGTGATTAATTTTCCTCTTTGGAATGCTTTTGCAGTGTCCCACAAGTTTTGATAGCTTGTGGCTTCATTGTCATTATGGTCAAGGACTTTAATGATTTCCTCCTTTATCTCCTCCTTGACCCATCTTTCATTCAGTATAAGGTTGTTTATCTTGCATGCTTTTGTATACAACTTCAATCTTTTAATTTTGTTGAGGTTTGATTTGTGTCCTAGGATACGATCAATTTTGGAGTATGTTCCATGGGCTGAGTGGAATGTATACTTCTTTCCTTTGGCATGGTGTGTTCTGAATATGTCTGTTAGGACCAATTGTTCTAGGTCTCATTTAAGTCCCTTGTTTGTTTCCATAGTTTCTTTTCAGAGGATCTGGTCAGTTCTTTCAGAAGGGTGTTAAACTCTCCAGATATGGTGTTAAAGGATATCATATTTCACAGACTAATTAAGGTTTCTTTAACAAGTCTGGGACTATTTAAGATGAGTTCATAAATATATGGAATTGATATGTCTTCTTGTTGTTCCCCTGACCAGTATGAAGTGACCATCTTTGTCTTTGTTAACTTTAGTTGTTTTAAATACACTGGTATATGAAAATAAGATTGTGACCCATCCTTTCTTCTAATATCCATTTGCCTGACATATGGTTTTCCCACCCTGAACCCTGAGTCTTATTTTGTCCTTCAAGATTAGGTATGTTTTCTGGAGATAGCATATAGATGGTCTGTGATTTTTATCCAATATGCCAACCTGTGCCTCTTCAATGAGAAATTTAGATCATTTACATTTATTGAGAAAATTGATAAATGTGGTGAAATTATATTCATTTTGTTTTGTGAAGTCCATTACTTAGTTTTATCCTTTGTGCCATTGTGGAAGCTAGGTTTTGTCATTTAGTTTGAGGGTGTTTACTTTGCTGGTGGTCCATTGTGATGGTCAGTGTGGAGAATAGATACAAGTTTTTTCTGTAAAGTTGGTCTTTTTGTGGTAAATTTTCTCAATGTTTGCATGTAAATGGAAGATTTGATTTCTCATCAATTTTGAAACATAGTTTAGCAGGATACATTATTATGGGCTGAAAACTGTTTTCTTTAAGAAGGTTAAAGTTAGATGACCATCCTCTTCTGGGTTGGAAAGTTTCAGCTGAAAAGTCACCTGTCACCTTGATGGATCTGACCCGGTAGGTCAATTGGCTGCTTGAAGAATTTGGGGGGAAGTTTTCATTTATAATATCCTCTAGTAGGGTTTCCATTCCTTTGGGTCATTCTTCTTTACCTTTGGTATACCAGTAATTTGTGTGGTTGTACACATCATGAAGTCCCATAATTCTCTAAGAAATTGTTCTGCTGTTTCTATCTTCTTCTCTGTTTCTTTAAATGCCTGGGTTAGCTCAAGAGCCTTATACTCTAGATTTGAGATTCTTTCTTCTCCATGGTCTAATCTCTTACTGATATTTTCTACTGCATCTTTAAGTTCCCTGGTTGACTCCTTCAATTCCTTAAGGTCTTCTATATCCTTTCTAAATTCTTCTTATCTTTCATCCATTTGGGATGCTGTTTTTAGATTTCCTTTTGATTATTTTCCACTTTCCTTTCAAATCTCTTCATTGTTTTTGCTGTTCATATTTTAAATTCCCTTCCTGTCATTCTGCTTATTTGTTTATAAGTGGAATCCTCTGTAGTAGCTACCTGATGATTACTGGCTGGGGGGTGGGGGGGTTGTTGCTCTGTTTTGGTTTTTCATGTTCCTGAAATTTTTGTTGTTTTCTCCTCATGTGTGTTTTCTTCTTGTTCACTTCCTTCCTCTATTTTTTCCTCTCACTTTCTCCTCCAGTTTAAATTAGTTTTTCTCTGTGCTTAGATGTTGAAGTGTCCTTTTGGTATAAGGCCAAAAGGAAGAGAGGGGTAAAGAGTAAGAAAATAGAAAGGAAAGAAAAAGATAAATAAAAAAGAGTGGGGTGAGAGGAAAAATTTGGGAAAATGGAGGGAAGAATGATAGAAAGAGAAAAATAGAGAGAGGAGAAATGGTAGTTGGCAGGGTGCTTTGACTCATCCTAATAATTCAAGGACTCTGGTCAGGGGCTGAACTATGTGGGTCCCTTGATGTTAGGAGCTCCTTACCAGTCCAGGCAAAAGCAAGATTTTGCCTCTGTCAGAGGAAAAAAATCACTAATGTGGTGCAATAGGGAACTACCAATGCCATATTTCCAAAGTCTAAAGCTAGGATGACACTCTATACCTGGGGATCAAGGCCGCTTGGAGCCAGACCAATGCAGTGACATCCTAGCCCTGGCCTCAGAATGAGACTCTGTCTCAAAAAATAGAATAGAAAGTTAAATACAATAAAGTAGATAAAAATAAAACTAATCAATAATAAAAATGGACAACAAAAATATTTAGAATAAAGTTATATAAGATGAAAATTAAAAAAGTGTATCTTAGTTGTGGTATGAGAAATTTATGTGGGAAATATGAGAAAAGCAGAAAAATATCTACTTAGATAGAAAAAAGTAGAGAAATAAACAAGAATAAAAGTTACTGAAAAAACATAGCAGAAATAATAGAGCATTTTATATTGAATAAATAAAAAACCCAACCAAACAAAATAAAATAAACAAAAAGAACAGCAACAAAACTAAGAAAAAATTGAGAAAAGAAGAAAGAATATATATATTGCAATATATTTCTGATACACCAGGTGGCGCTATGGTTTTAGGAGATGCAAAACTCACACAAGATGGGGGCCAGAAGCCAGTATGTAGTTGCTGAGGGGACCTTGTCATGTCTTCCTGATGTATTTGCCCTGAATCATGCTTGGTTGTTTCACTAGCATTCAGCCCCTGCATGACTGGGATTCTGAAGCTCTTGCCAGATTTCTTAGGAGGCAAACTTTCTAAACAGTGTCCTGGGCAAGAAAGTGGCTTTCTCAGGGGTGTGAAAGCTGTTCAGATAACCCTAAGGATGGCTGCTGGGGCTCAGCAGGTGCTCTAGAGTTGGCTGTTCACTAGGATCCTGTAGTCTGTTCTTCCCAGGTGATCCTCCCACAATGGTGACACCCTGTTAGTAGTCAAACTGATGAGTTCCACCCCACTGGTTGATTCAGTTCTAGCTATGGGATGCTGTTCGAGTTCACTTGCTCATTTAAGCTTTTCCAAGGCAGTTCCAGGGAGCAGTCCAGTCCAAAATCAAAAAGCTTTAGGACAGACTTTTCCTGTCTCTAGCCATCCACTGGAGGGCTGGCCAGCCTTTGTCCTCGCCCAGGCACTTGCCTTCTGTACTAGTTTTCCACATGTCCTGATCTCCTTGTTGGCTCCTGGAGTACCCTACTGCTTCATATTGCCCCCAGAGTGATATCTCTGGGTAGGACCTGCCAGCCAGGGGTGACTGGAGTCCTCCTTTTCCCCTTGTTTCACTGCCACTGACTGTGAAGGAGATGTCTCTAGTCTGACATTTTGCTCTTCTATCTTTTTCTTAATTTTTTGACATTCATAGGCCACATGGTTCATCTGAGAGTCTTTTTTAAATCACCATAAATCTTCAAAACTTTTCCAATAGAAGAGGGTGGAGCAAGATGGCAGGCTAGAGACAGCTTATTTGCAGCCAGGCATGGTCAGATTGGGGAGAGAAGACTCCAGGAACCTCTGAATTGTGGGCTATGCCCAGAAACATCCCAGGGACACAGGGAGGCAATGGGAGACTTCAGGACCTCAAGAGGAGGATGAAAGCAATGGAGAAGTTACAAGTGTTTGTGTTCAGGCAGAGGTTAGCCACTGCAGTGGCAGTGGCAACAGTAGCACTGGCAGTTTACAGACAGGGAAGGCCTACTCTGTAGGTTTTTTTTTTTTTTTAATTGGACTTGGTCACCTGGTTAAGTTACCTTGGGAGAGCTTGGGTGAGTGAGCAAGTGAATTTGAACAGTGCCCAGAGGCTGAGACTGTGCTAATGGGGCCAGAGCTTTCATTGTTTAGCCCATTGGTGCACCCACTGTGGGAAAGCTGCCTTGCAGGCTCAGCTCTCAGGGTCCTCGTGAAAGGCCAATTCTGACATGCCTGATAAGTGGGTAGCCATTTGTGGAGAGATCTGAGTGACACATGCTTATGTGGGAAGCTACTGCATAGCAAGGGACATGGTCTGGAAAGGTTAAGGTGTGTCCATTAAGTGGGCTAAGGAGAGGTTCACATTACCAACCCTGCAGGGATGAAGGGCAAAAAAGCAAGAAAGATAGTATCATGTCTCCTTGGCAAAACAGAGGCTTCTAGTCTCCATCTTACATAGTTGTATAAGCATTGTGACCTGTTCATATATTTCTGTATATTGCCTGGAGAACACGTATACACACACACACACACACATTTCTTTTTTAAAATTTTTTTCAACTTTTTCCCCCTAGAGTTTTATTTTTCTTTTTTTCTTTGTTTTTCTCTTGTAATTATAATTTTTAATTGTTTCTTTCTTTAATAATAAAAGCTTCATTTTTGCTAGTTTTTTTTTTTACCTCTGTTAATTTTCACCCTCATTTTGTCCCTTAATTCCTTTAATTGTTTGTTTTGGTTTTATTTATAGTATTTTTGTTTTTATTCTCTATTTGGTGGAGGTGGGGTCTTGGTTAGCTCAGGCTGACAAAAAGCTCCAGACCTCGAGGAACCTACCCAACTCAGCCCCAACAAGAGGATGGGATTTGTGGGTGTGGGTCAAAGCACCCTACTGTACAACACTATTAATCATGTCTCTCTCTTTCTGTTCCACTTTTCTTTTTGTCTATTTTCCTGTTTACTACCCCCTTCACTATCTCTTTTCTCTTATTATCTTTTATCCCTTCTAGCTCTTTAGTCTTTTCTTACTTTTAGTCCTTAAACAAAAGGAGACTTCACCACCTTAGGTCAGAGGCACAGTAGCTCAAAAAGCAGGAGAAAGAGAAAGGGAAAAATAGGGCAAGGAAACAAACCAAAAGAAAATATGTGTGAATATGAAACAGCAGGAAAATCCTGGCATTGTGAAAAACCAGAACAGAGCAACCCCTCCAAGGGATCATGAAGGAGCTATTGCAGAAGATTCCATCTATAAAGAAATGTTAGAAATGACAGAAAGGGAATTTGAAATATGGTAAAAACAGTGAAGAAAATTGCTGAGAAAGTGGAAAATAACGAAAAGGTTATCCAAAAACAGAATCAAATAAGAGATGAATGATATGAAGAATATAGAGACTGTAGTGAAGCTTAAGGAATCAAAGCAATTAATCAGGGATTTAAAGGTGTAGTAGAGAGAGTATCAATAACAGATCAGACCATGCAGAAGAATCTCAGAGGTAGAGGATAATGCTCTTGAGCTAACTCAGGCAGTTAATAAGACAGGAAAAATAATAAAAGAGAGAGAGAGAAAGCAGAATGTTCACTGAGAGAATTATGGAACTTTATGAAGTGTTCAAACATACAAGTTATAGGTGTCCCAAAAGGGGAAGAACACCCCAGAAGAATGAAAGCCCAACCAGAGGATATCATAAATGAAAATTTCCCAAATATCAACTGATTCTGACAATCTCCTTTCAAAAGGATATGAAACCCTAGGCTGTCTCCACTCAAATAGAGCTTCTCCAAGACACATTGTAATGAAACTGTCCAAAGTCAAGACGAAAGAGAAGATTCTGCAAACAGCTAGTAGTAAGTGCCAATTGACCTACCAGGAAAAATCCACCAGGGTGACTGTGGACTTCTCAAATGAATTTTTCATGGCATAAGAGAATGGTTATCTAACTTTAACCTACTTAAACAAAACAATTTTCACCCCAGAAGTCTATATCCTGCTAAGTTAATCTTTAAAATTGATGGAGAAATCAAATCATTTACTGATATGCAAACATTGAGGAAGTTTGCCACAACAAAACCAGCTCTACAGGAAATACTTAGACCTATTCACCACACTTACCATCACAAAGTACTACTAGCAAAATAAACACACAGAAACTAAAGGACAAAACCTAGCTTCCACAATGATGCAAAAGATAAAAGTAAGCAATGTGATTTCACAAAATAAGATGAATAGAATTCCACCACACTTGTCACTTATTTTAATAAATGTCAATGGCTTGAATTCCTCACTAAAGAAGCATAGGTTGGCTGATTGGATTAAAAAGCACATGCCATCCATTTGCTGTCTGCAAGGAAAACATCTAGTCTTTTATTATTATTATTAAATCATAGCTGTGTACATTAATGCAACTATGGGGTACAAGGTTAAGGTGACCAGATTTTAACATTGGTAAAGTGGGACACTACTGGGGGGTCAGGGCCTGGGGGGGGCGGGGCCTGACAACAATGCAAACTTTGATAAGCAGTTCTTGATAATCAATTCTCAACAATTATTTGTTATTATTAAAATTTAACATTATAAAATTAACAAAAATAATATAAAATGCATATCCTGGCAAAATAGCCACATGACAGCCAAAAACCGTATATTCCCTTTCTGTTCTCCCGTGTTCCCTAGCTTTTCATGCATTTTTCCCAAAAATCAAGGCTTTTTCAAAATGCCGCAGGATGCAGGACAAATTGTTAAAAATCAGGACTGTCCTGCCAAAAGCAGGATGTCTGGTCACCTTACTCTAGAAAGGGAGGGCCACTTGTTTGTTCCAGACAGTTTGGCTCCTTCTGAGCTAATTGTCCTTGCTTAGAAGCAAGGGAGGGAGCCCAAGAGGGAAGTAGGGAGTTTACATTAGCCTTTTCATTTCCAAATGAAGTTACATTAACCTCTTCATTCCCAAATGGAGTTAAATTAACCTCTTCATTCCCAAATGGAGTTACATTAACCTTTTCAGCAGCCGTATATTCCCTTCCCATTCTTCTGCTGTTCCCTAGCTTATAATGCATTCTTTCCAAAAATTGGGACTTTTTTAAAATGCCGTGGGATGTGGGACAAATTGTTAAAAATTGAGACTGTTCTGCCAAAAGCAGGACATCTGGTCACCTCATACAAGGTGCTGGTTTTATATACAAGTTGAAAAGCTTCCATTAAACTGGTTAACATAGCATTCATTGCATTTTCTTAGTTATTATGTTAAGACATTTATTTTCTACAGTTACTAGATTTAACTTGTACCCTTGTAAAATGCACTGTAGGTGTGGTCCCACCAATTACCCTCCCTCCACTCTTTCTCACCCCTCCCTGCCCCTCCCTCTTCTCTTTCCTCTTCTTCTTGGGCTACAGTTGGGCTATAGCTTACATATGAAAGTGTGGATGTTTATAAATTGGTTTTATAGTAGGACTGAGTACATTGGATACTTTTTCTTCCATTCTTGAGATACTTTGCTAAGAATAATATGTTCCAGCTCCATCCATATAAACATGAAAGCGGTAAAGTCTCCATCTTTTTTGAGGCTGCATAATATTCCATGGTGTATGTAGGCCACAATTTATTAATCCACTGATGGGTCGATGGGCACTTGAGCTTCTTCCAATACTTAGCAATTATGAATTGGGCTGAAATAAACATTCTGGTTCAAATATCTTTGTTGCAAAGTGATTTTTGGTCCTCTGGATTTATACTTGGTAGAAGAACTGAAGGCTCAAATGGCAGGTCTATTTTTAGATCCCTAAGTGATCTCTAAATATCTTTCCAAAAGGAATGTATTAGTTTCCATTCCTACTCACAGTGCAGAAGTGTTCCCTTTTCTCCACATCCATGCCAACATCTATGTTTTCTGGATTTCATGATGTGGGCTAATCTTACTGAAGTCAGATGATATCTCGAAGTGGTTTTGATTTGCATTTCTCTGATGATTAAGAATGATGAGCAGTTTTTCATTTGTCTGTAGGCCATGCACCTGTCTTCTTCAGAGAAGTTTTGCTTCAAGTCCCTTGCACACTCTAAGATGGGATTACTTGTTCTTTTCTTGCTAATATGTTTGAGTTCTCTGTGGATTCTGGTAATTAAACCTTTGTTAGAGATATAACCTGAAAATATCTTCTCCCATTCTGAGGGCTGTCAGATTGCTTTACTTACTGTGTGTGTTCTTGGCAGTGCAGAAGCTATTTAGTTTGATCTGATCCCAGTAATATATTTTCAGTGTTGCTTCAATTGCCTGAGGGGTCCTCCTCATAAAATATTCTCCCAGGCCAATTTGTTCAAGAGTTTTCCCTAACTTTCTTCTAGTATTTTTATGGTTTCATGTCTTAAGTTTAAATCTTTAATCCAGTGAGAGTCTATCTTAGTTAATGGTGAAAGGTGTGGGTCC
>NW_003852657.1:313669-319759 GCF_000181295.1 Otolemur garnettii | reverse complement strand
TATTATTTTTCTAGATCATTATAGTATGACAGGAGAGCTTTAATGGGGATTGCATTAAAATTATATATTGCTTTGGGTAGTATTGACATTTTAACAATGTTGATTCTTCCCAGCCATGAGCATGGTATGTTTTTCCATTTGTTAACATTTTCAGCTATTTCTTTTCTTAGGGTATCATACTTCTTTTTATAGAGATCTTTCATGTCCTTTGTAAGGGAAACTCCCAAATATTTCATCTTCTTTGGCACTACTGTGAAAGGATGCTGAATATTATCAAAAGCTTTTTCTGCATCAATTGAGAGAATCATATTGTATTTGTTTTTTAATTTGTTTATGTGATGAATTATATTTATAGAAATACGTATATTGAACCAGCCTTGAGATCCTGGGAGAAAACCCACCTGGTCATGGTGTATGTTTTGTTTGATGTGTTGCTGGATTCTGTTGGTTAGGATCTTGTTGAAAATTTTCACATCAATATTCATTAGTGATATTGGTCTATAATATTCTTTTCTTGTTGGGTCTTTTTCTGGTTTGGGGATCAAGGTGATGTTTGCTTCATAGAATGTGTTGGGTAGTATTCCATATTTTTCTTTATTTTGGAAAAGGTTGAGTAATATAGGTACTAGTTCGTTTTTAAAGGTTTGGTAGAATTCTGAAGTGAAGCCATCTGGTCCCGAACTTTTCTTTTTAGGGAGATTTTGTATAGTTAATGATATTTCAGAACTTGGCATAGGCTTGCTCAACATTTCCACTTCATCCTGGCTAAGTCTAGGAAGTTGGCGTGCTTTCAAGTATTGGTCTATTTCCTTCAGATTTTCATATTTCTGAGAATGGTGTTTCTTGTAATATTCATGGAGGAATTTTTTTTAAATTTCTGAGAAGTCTGTTGTTATTTCGTCTTTACCATTTCTCAGTAATGAAATTAGAGATTTCATTCTTTTATTCCTGTTTAGGTTAGCCAAGGGTTTATTTATTTTATTGGTATTTTCAAAAAACCAACTTTTTGAATTATTGACCTGTTGTATAATCTTTTTGTTTTCAATTTCATTTAATTCTGCTCTAATTTTGGTTATTTCTTTTCTTCTGCTGGATTTGGGATTGGAATGTTCTTCCTTTTCCAATTGCTTAAGATGTCTCATTAAGTTGTTAACTCCCCTCTTTCCATCATCTTGAGAAAGCTTGCAATGCTATAAATTTCCCACTTAGGACTGCCTTTGGGATATCCTGAGGTTCTGGAAGTTCGTGTCTTCATTATCATTTTGTTCCAAAAACTTGGTAATTCTCTTCTTAATCTCATCTATGACCCAGCTATTGTTCAGCATAAGGTTCTTTAGTTTCCATGTTTTTGTATGAGTATGCAGATTCCTGTTGTTACTGAGTTCAGCTTTTATTCCATGATGGTCTGAGAAGATGCAAGGAATAATTTCTATTGTTTTAAGTTTGCTGAGTTTAGACTTGTGACCTAAGATGTGATCAATTTTGGAGGATGTTCCATGGGCTGATGAGAAGAATGTGTATTCAGTTTTATTAGGATGAAATGTTCTGTAGATGTCCATTAAATCCAGTTGTTGAATGGTTAAGTTTAAGTCTCAAGTTTCTTTGCTGAGTTTCTTATTGGAGGATCTATCAAACACTACCAAAGGGGTGTTAAAATCTCTGACTATTATGGTGCTGGAGAAAATCACATTGCTCATGTCCTTTAGAGTCTCTCTTGTAAATTGAGGTGCATTCTGGTTGGGTGTATAAATGTTAATAATTGTAATACATCATGTTGAGTATTACCTTTAAGGAATATGATGTGACCATCCTTATCTTTCCTTACTTTTCTTGGTTTAAAGACTATTGGATCTGCAAATAAAATTGCAACACCTGCTTTTTTTCTGATTTCTATTTGCCTGAATTATAGATGACCATCCCTTCACCTTGAGTCTATATTTATCTCTTAAGGTAAGATGAGATTCTTGTATGGAGCAGATATCTGGCCTGAGTTTTTGTATCCAGTCAGCCAACCTGTGCCTCTTTAGAGGATAATTTAAACCATTCACATTAATTGAGAGTATTGATAAGCCCGGTAGTATTTTGTGTATTGAATTTTACAAAAGTCCAATGGACATTTTTAATTCATTCATCACTGTGGAAGTTGGAATTTAATCAAAAGGTTCTGAGTGAGTTTACTTTGGTGGTAGAAGATTGTGCTGGTCATTATGGAGGGTACATCTGAGAATATCCTGGATACCTGGTTTAGTTATGACAAATTTCTTCAACATATGAATGTCATTAAAGTATTTAATTTCTCCATCATAAATGAAACTCAGTTTAGCTGGATACAGGATCCTGAGTTGAAAGTGATTTTGTTTAAGGAGGTTAAAGGTTGATGACCAAACTCTTCTAGCTTGAAAAGTTTCAGCATAGAGATCTTCAGTCATTCTAATATTCTTCCCCTTGAAGGTTATGGTTTTCTTACATCAGGCTGCTTGCAGAATTTTCCCCTTCATATTCAGTTTGGTGGTTAATTATAATGTGTCTGGGAGATGCTCTATTTGAGTTGAGTCATGCTGGGGTTCTGAAATTATTTGCTCTCTGAATTTCAGAATGTCTTGCCATGTTTGGGAAGTTCTCTTCCATTATCTCTTTGAGTAGAGCATCTGGGCCTTTTGAACCAACCTCATCACCTTCAGGAATTCCTATAAGGCAAATATTAGTTTTCTTCAAATTATCCAAAAATTCTCTGAAAGAATGATCCATTTTTGCTCTCCACTTCTCTTCCTCTTTGAGCTTTTAGGAGTGTTCAAAAGCTTTGTTTTCAATGTCTGAAATTTTTCTTCTGCCCAATCCGTTCTATTACTGAGAGATTCTACTGTATTTTTCAGATCTTTGAGGGCTGCAAGTCTTGTCTCAATGTGTCAAAATCTTTGGTGATTTTTGTCTTTGAATTTATTGAATTCTTGAGACAACTTTTGAAATGCTCCTTTAATTTCTAATTCTAACTTTACCTCCATTATGTTAATCTTGTTTGCAATACAGATTCTGAATTCAATTTCTGACATTTCAGCCATTTGTTTATGAATGGGATCTTCTGGTGTGTCCACCTTATTGTTCCTTGGGGGAGTTGATCTCTGATTATTCATGTTGCTGGAGCTTTTCTGATGATTCTGCTCCATGATTATTTTTCACCATTTGGCTAGTTGAGCAGAGAAAGTGAAATTGGGTTGGGTGCTCCTGGAGTAGTGATTAACCAGCCCTTTGCCCAAGAGTTGGGGATGGCAGCTACAGCTTTTCCCCTACAGCTTTGCAAATGTCCCATAGAGTACTACAGCCTGAGACACTGGGACCTGCTTGGTGTGGTGGAGCTAAGTGGCTCTGTCTTGTTTTCAGCTGGTCTCTGTCCAATCCTAGTGAATCAGTAACTCTGGGTTGAAGTCTCAGCTGTGGAGAAGCACTGGCAAATAAGTCACCCACCCACCCCACCATGGGCAACAACTGGAAAAGGAAAATAAAACCTTCTCACAACGACACAACCAGGTACCACCTTCCATGGTCCTCAGGTCATTGGCTCAGGTCAAGAGTTCCAAATCAATTGTCCCAGTCAGCACCTAGTCTCAAGTGGGAGAGTTCAAAAAGTCTCCAGCAACTAGATAGCAGGGGTCTATTGGCAGCTCGAGTATGACTTGCTCCAGTGCTCCATGGAGTCAGAAGGGCCCACCAAGCAAATGAATTAGTCTGAGAAGGTTGATGCCTCCTTCCCCACCTTGCACCTCTGTCACATCCAGTCATTGGTAAACCTGAAGTCTGTGACCCAATTCCCTCTCATGAGCAGATGCTCCATGGGTTTGTGCCTGCCTGAGTCAGAGGGAGATCTATGTTTCCTTGACCAGGCTGCCGCACTCTGCCACCAGCCCGCAGGGGGAGCTGAAGCCTGAAAACCTCAGGTGCTTAATGGAAGCTGAGGAGTTTCACTCTGTTCTAGTCCCGCCCATGATTGATGATGTTGGCACTTATATTCTTGAAGAATTTGTGTTTCTGTCTTGGCTATATTCCCTTATGGGCCAGGCACTGTTTGCATTCACAGAAGCTCTGACTCAGCCCTGCCCTGTGCCACTGCTGCTGCGCCAATTCTCACAGTGTTGGTGTCTCAGTCTTCACTGCACTCTGTGTTTGGGGACACAGTTAGAGCTCACAAACGGCTCTCAGTTCCTGCCCCTCCCTGGGCTTGTGCCGCTGCCACACCTGCTTTTGCCCCAGCTATGCTCCCCTGGGGGCTGGTTGCATCTTGGGCTCAGAAAAGCAGCAATTCTGACTCAGCCCCTCACTGGGAATGTGCTGCTTCTGTACATGCACAGATTCTATTCTCTATCCCTGCTGCACCCCGCTCAGGCAGGTACCGCCTCAGGCATACCCTTTGCTCACAGGGCCTGCGTTTCCATCCCAGATCTGTTCCAATAGTGGCTGCCACCGGAGTAGAGGCCTGGCTCCCTCTGGTTGCTAAGAGAGGTTGGAAATTTCTCTCCAAAATATCCCCCAGGGGGTTGAGCCCTATTGTTCCCACCACTGCCACTGCTGCACTGTGCCACGAAGCACCACTTCTCCCTCTCCATATGGCTCCCCTGCTCCACAGTTCCCACTCCACACCTGTGCCACAGAACCAGCACAGACCTACAATAGCCCAAGCCCTGTCCATACCTCTCAATAAAATGCCCAAGACCCTGGACTCCATGGGATCAGGCTTCCAGACCTGTGGGTGAGAGTGGAGGGGAGTGCTGGAAGTTTAGAATTGAGGGTAGAGTCTATGTTCAGTTTTATGCCTGATGGGAGAGTGCCATGGCACACTGGTGGGTCCTATCTGGGGAAGGAGTTCCAGTTTTTAGAGGGTTTCTCTTGTGGGATAAAATAGGGGGAGATCTGAACTCTGCTCACTCATTTGTAGAAAGTATATTGCCAGCTGTTCTCATGGGGGAAGGGACTCCCATCTGCTTGGTGATGGATTTTGTACCTATTGTTTGTTTCTTTGGGGTTGCAGCTTGCCTTAGCATTGGTGATGTGTACTCTTCATCCTTCTCTCCTGGCTCAGCTCCAAACCATCAGCTTACTTGCTATACTTCTGCCCTTTAAATCTCCTTCTGAATGGGAGCCTCTGTGGAAAGCTGGCTCCAGTTAGCTATCTTGCCTCCTCCTCAATACACCTAGTCTTGAAGGACAAAGTAAAACTCAGGGTTAAGGCATGGAGCATAATTTTTCAGGCAAATGGAAATTAAAAGAAAGGAGGGGTTGAAATCTTATTTTCAGATCCAAGTGGATTTTAGGAACTAAAATTAAAAAAGAAAAAGGTGGACACTTCATATAGGTCAAGGGAACAATACAACAAGATGATATTTCAATTCTATATATTTATGCACCCAACGTAAATGCTCCCAGATTTTTGAAACAGAACTTAATTAGTCTGAGCAATACAATATCCTATAATGCCATAATAGTGGGAGACTTGAACACTCCTCTTACAGAGCTGGACAGATCCTCTAAACAGAAACTAAACAAAGATACAAAGGGTTTAAATGTGACTCTAGAACAACTGTGCTTGATAGACATATATAGAACATTCCATCTGAAAGCTAAAGAACATACATTCTTCTCATTGGCCCATGGAAAATTCTATAAAAATTGATCATATCCTAGTACACAAATAAAATTCACCAAAATCAAAAGAATTGAAATTTTACCTTGTATCTTCTTAGAGCACAAGAAAATAATGGTGGAACTCAACTCTAACGAGCATTATCATCCCCACACAAAGGCATGAAATTAAACCACCTAATGCTGAATGAGAGCTGAGTCAAGGAAAAGATAAAAAAATAAATCATTGGAACATATGACAAGGGTACAAGTCAAATCTATCAAGTGTTGAACATAGATATTTTGGCACAATAATCAAGTAAATGACATGAAAGCTATGTTGATTGGTTTGATGTAACCACATCAGATTGTATATAAAAAAAAACAGCACATTGTACCCCACATATGCATGAATGTATTCATGATCTATGTGTATCTGATTTAAAAAAAAAGACCAAAAAAAAAAAAAAAAGGAAAAAA
>NW_003852657.1:309545-313217 GCF_000181295.1 Otolemur garnettii | reverse complement strand
CAAAAAGAAAGAAAGAAAGAAAGAAAGAAAGAAAGAAAGAAAGAAAGAAAGAAAGAAAGAAAGAAAGAAAGAAAGAAAGAAAGAAAGGGAAAAGGAAGAGCAATACAACCCCAAACCCAGCAGAAGAAAAGAAATAACCAAAATTAAATCAGAAATAAATAAAATTAAAAATAAAAGAATCATTCAGAAAATTAATGAAACACAATGTTGGTCCTTTGAAAAGGTAAATTTGACAATTTGGAGGAATGAACCAATACCTGGAATCATACCATCTTCTTTGACTTAACCAGGAAGAAATAGATCTCTTGAACAGACCGATTTCAAGAACTGACATCAAGAAACAATAAAAAAAAAAAAAAAAACTCCCAGTAAAAAAAAAATGCCCTGTTCCAAATGGCTACACAGCAGAATTCTTTCACAACTTCAAAGACGAGCTTGTAGTGCCTATACTGCAGAACCCATTCAAAAACATTGACAAGGAAGGAACCTTGCTCAACACATTTAATGAAGGAAATATCACCTTAATTCCAAAACCAGGAAAAGATCTAACTGAAAAGAACTACAAATAAATTTCACTAATAAATATCAATCCAGAAATACTCAACAAAATCTTAGCTAATAGATTACAGCTACTCATTAAAAAAATTATACATCGTGACCAAGTAGGCTTCATACAAGGGATGCAAGTTTAGTTTAACATACTCAAATTCATAAATGCAATACATAATATCAATAGCAGTAAAAATAAAGACTGTATGATCCTCTCAATGGATGCAGAAAAAGCATCTGACAAAATTCAGCATCCTTTCTAACAAGAACACTTAACAAAATAGGCATAGGTGGCACATTTCTTAAGCTGATTGAGCCACCTGTGACAAAGCCACAGCTAACATCATACTGAATGGGGTGAAACTAAAAGCTTTTCCACTTAGAACTGGAACAGGCAAGAATGTTCATTGTCACCACTATTAGTCAACAATGTCCTGGAAGTTCCAGCCAATGCAATCAGGCAAGAAATGGCTACAAAGGGCATCCAAATGGAGGCAGAGGAGATCAAACTGTCAGTCTTTGCTGATGATATGATCTTATACTTAGAAAACTCCAGAGACTCAACCACAAAACTCCTGGAAGTCTTCAGGAAATATAGCAATGTATTCAGGGTATACATCAATGTGCACAAATTAGCAGCTTTTGTATATGGCAATAACAGCCAAGTTGAGAAGCAAATCAAGGACACAATTCCCTTCACAGTAGCTTCAAGGAAAAAGAAATATTTACAAATATACCTAACAAAAGAGGTGAAAGGCCATTTCAAAGAGAATTATGAAACCCTAAGAAAAGAAATTGCATAAGACACTAACCAGTGGAAGAACATACATGCTCTTGGCTGGGAAGAATCAACATTGTCAAAATGTCTATTCTAAAAAATGCAGTGGACAGATTCAATGCAATTCCAATTAAAATACCAGCATCATTATTTTGAAAAACTGGAAAAAATAGTATGCTATTTTATTTGGAAACAGATAAAATTCTCTATAGCTAGGGCTATTCTTTTTCTTTTTTGAGACAGTCTCATTTTGTTGCCCTTGGTAGAGTGCTGTGGTATCATAGCTCACAGCAACCTCAAACTCTCAAGCTCAAGTGATTCCCTTGCCTCAGCCTCCTACAGGTGCCTGTCACAGTGCTTGGCTATTTTTAGAGGCAGAGTCTTGCTCTGGCCCAGGCTGGTCTCCAATCCGTGAGCTCAAGCAGTCCACCCACCTCGGCCTCCCAGGCATAAGCCACCATGCCTAGCCCTAAGGCTATTCAATAAAAGCAAAGTTGGAGGCATCCTTTTACCAGACTTCAGGCTATATTACAAGTCCACAGTGATTAAAATAGCATGGTATTGGCACAAAAGTAGCATATGGAACAGAATAGAAAATGAAGAGATGAAACCAGTCTCTACTTGCCATCTGATCTTTGATAAGCCAAACAGCATACAGTGGGGAAAAGAATCCCTATTCAATAAATGGTGCTGGGAGAAGTGGATAATCATATGTAAAAGGTTGAAATTCAACCAACACCTTTCACCCCTCACAAAAATTGACTCAAGATGTATAAAAGACTTAAATCTAAGACACAAAACAATAAAAATCTTAAAAGAAAGTATGGGGAAAACCCTAGATGATGTTGGACTAGGGAAAGATCTTATGATAAAGACTCTAGCAGCCATCACAACAACAACAAAAATCAACAAATGGGAGTTAATTATGCTGAAAACTTCTGCACAGCTAAGAACACAACAAGTAAAGCAAATAGACAGCCTTCAGAATGGGAAAGATATTTGTAAAGTATTAATCTGACAGAGGGTAAATAACTAGAATCTAGAGAGAACTCAAATTAATCAACAAGAAGAGTAAACAATCTGATCTACCTCTGGGCAAGAGATGTGAACAGAACCTTCTCTGAGAAAGACAGACTAACAAACATTTGAAAAAAATGCTCATTGTTCATGATCTGCAGATTAATGCAAATTTAAACTACCCTGAGATATCACCTACACCCAGTGAGAATAGCTCACATCACAATGTCTGAAAGCTATAGATGCAGGCGTGGATATGGAGAAAAGGGAGCACTTTTACATTGCCTGTGGGACTGCAAACTAATACAATCTTTTTGGAAGAAAGTATGGAGCATCCTCATAGAACTTAAATTAGATCCCATCTTATTTGTCCCCATCTACCCAGAAGAAAAAAAATCATTTTTATCATAAGGACATCTGCACTAGACTGTTTATTGCAGCTCAATTTACAATCACCAAAATGTGAAAACTATCTAAATGTCCACCAACTCAGGAATAGATTAAGAAGCTGTGGTATGTATATACCATGGAATACTATTCAGCCATTAAAAAAAGATGAAGATTTTTTAATCTTTCATATTAATCTGGATTGAGTTGGAACACACTCTTCTTAGTAAAGCCATCACAAGAATGGAGAAGCAAGAACCCAATGTACTCAATTCTAATATGAAAACAGTAGATGATCTAACACAAGGTAGGCAGTAGGGAAAAGAGGGATCAGGGACGGGGGAGGGAGAGAGATGGGGGTTATGGTGTATGGCACACCTCTTGGGGGTGGGATACAATTACAAGAGGTGTCCCGTCCTGCGGGACACGGTTATTCGGGGGGCGAGGGGGACCCAGCCTGTAAAAGAATAGACGAGAAAGAAGGAAGGGAGACCAAGCAGATTTCTTGTCAAGGTCCCATTTAATGGGGGTAACAGGTCAGTTTTTATAGCATTCAGAGAAGACAAGAGGTGGGGGGCAGAGGAATGCAGGAGTTAGAGCTTGCATCAATCTCCTGCTGGGAATGTAAACGATGTGTCTGAAACATTTTATGGCTTCTCTGGGAAGAACAGCTCCTTGTCTGATAAGGGAAAAGCAGCTCCTTATCTGATAAAGGTTAGCATACTCTAGACGGTGGGGATGGGCGGCCATCTGGCATCATTTGGTTCCTGACATCTCCCCCTCTATTCTTTAATTAAGCTTGGCTAGTAAACACGGGTGGAGGGCCTGTCTTAGGCTATGTGATGGGCACCCACATCTAGTGCCATAGTTTTAAAAGAAAATGGGCAAGGTCTCTGTCTTAGGCTATGTAGGTGGCTTCCACTCCTGGTATCCTTCTTTTT
>NW_003852657.1:212927-288171 GCF_000181295.1 Otolemur garnettii | reverse complement strand
TCTTAAATGATCTTCCTTGGATTTATAGCTTGCCGAACTTCTTTCTGGGCTCAGCTCCCCGTCTTTGACTTCATAGATTCTGATTCCAACCAGTTGTTCTTCCTTGGTTCAGGAGCCTCTGACCAGGGTTGCTACCAGTCGGCCATCTTCCCAGAATGCAGAATTCATATATTAATTGAAAGAGTTTCTAGGTGGAATATTTCAGGTTTTCTAAGATATAAGATCATACCATCTGGTAAAAAGAAAAGTTTGACATCCTCTTTCCTGATTTGGATAAACTTTATTTCCTTCTCTTGCTTGATTGCTGTGGCTAGGACTTCCAGCACTGTGTTGAGTAGAAGTGCTGACAGTAGGCAACCTTGCTTTCTTCTCGTTATTAGTGAGAATGCTTTCAACTTTTTCCCATTCAGTATGATGGTTTTTGTGTTTGATTTATTTGAGTTTTATAATTTATGTTTTGAGACAGAGTCTCATTATGTAGCCCTCAGTGGAGTGTCGTGGTGTCACAGCTCACAGCAACCTCAAACTCTTGGGCTTAAGCCTTCTTTTGCCTCAGCCTCCTAAGTAGCTGGGATTACAGGTGTCCACCACAATGCCTGGCTATTTTTTGGTAGTCATTGTAATTGTCATTGTTGTTTAGCAGGCCCAGGCAGGGTTTGAATCCACCAGCCCCAGTTTATGCGACTGGTGTCCTAACCATTGAGATACAGGTGCTGAGCATGGGTTTTATAATTTTGAAATATGTTCCTTCTACACTTAGTTTGTTGAGGGTTTTTATCATGAAAGTGTGCTGTATTTTGTCAAATGCATCTTCTGAGATGATCACATGGTCTTTGCTTTTGCTTCTCTTAATGTGGTGAATCACATTTATTGATTTATGTATATTGAACCATCCTTGCATCTCTGGGATGAAATTCACTTAGTCATGATGGCTTGTTTTGATGTGCTGTTAATTTTGTTTATTAGTATTTTATTGAGGATTTATACATCTATATTCATAAGAGATGTGGTCTGTAGTTTTCTTTTCTGTGTGCCCTTTCCTGGATTTGGTATCAACATCATACTAGGTTTGTAGAATGAGTTTGGGAGAGTTCCCTCCTACTTGATGTTAGGGAATACTTTCTACCACATGGATACCAGATCTTCTTTGTAGGTCTGATAAAATTCAGCTATAAATACACCTCATCTGAAGATTTTTTATTATTGCTTCAATCTTGCTACTAATTATTGGTTTGTTCTGGAGTTATCTTTCTTCCTGATAGAGTCTTGGGAGGTTGGATATTCTGGGAAATTTTCCTATTTCGTCTATATTTAATAGTTTATGTATACAAATCTTCTCATAGAATTTATATTTGCAAATGATATTTTGTATTTCTATGGTATCAGTTGTAATATCTCCTTTTTTATTTCTGATTGAACAAACTTGATTTCTTTCTCTTCTTTTTCTGGTTAATCTAGGAAAAGGTTAATAACTTTTATTTATCTTTTCAAAGAGCCACCTTTTTGTTTCATTGATCCTTTGTACTATTTGCTTATTTTCCATTTCATTTAGTCTGCTGTACCATAGTTATTTATTTACTTCTGATGGCTTTCAGTTTTGATTGTTCTTCCTTTTCTAGTTCCTTGACATGTCCTGTTAGATTGTTAATTTGTGATCTTTCTGTCTTTTTGATGTAGGCATTTAAGGATATGAATTTTCCCCTTAGGATTTCTTTTCTTAAATTCCATAGATTTTCATAGCTTGCATGTCTTCTTTGTTATTTACTTTGAGTAATATTATATAGCCACAAAAAGACTGAAATCCTGTCCTTTGCCACAACATGGATTAAATTGGAGAACATTGTGTTAAGTGAAATAAGCCAAGTACGGAAAGACAAACTTTGCATGGTTTCCCTCACACATGGGAGTGAAATATTAAATACTATTACTCTCATAGATATGGAGAATAGTATGATGATTACCAGAGGCTGAAAATTGTAGTGGGGAGAGAGGGATAGTGTGGGGATGATTATTGGCTATAAAAATATAGTCAGATAAATATAATTAATAATATTTGATATCATAACAAAATGAATATAATAAACAAGTTAGGTACACTTTAAAATAACTAAAAGAGTAGAATTTGAATGTTCCTAACACAAAGAAATGTTAAATGCTTGAATTGATGGATACCCCTATTACCCTGATTTCATTACATCACACTGTATCTCTATATTAATGGATCACATATATTCTATAAAAATATATGTGTACAACTACTATGTGCCCATTATAACTAAAAACAAAATTAAAACAATAAAAACAGAGTCATTCTAATAAAGGAAAAGGAAAGAATTGACTGACCTCTAAATAGGGTCTCAAAACTGGGTCAAGACAGTCTTTTTTAAAAACTGTATTACAAATAAATACTCAGGAACACATGTTCTCATAACTTGTCTTTTCATCTTCTTTTTGTTAGGCTGCAGTACATGGTATAGTGTATACAAATTCAAGGGCTGGATAATATCTGAACTTGAGCTCAGGCAACATGAGTTTTATCCATGAAGAGATAGAATATTACTTAGACAATACAAGTTTTCTCTAACTAATAGTGTTCTACTTTTTTTTCAAAAACAAACATGACTTTTCCTGGCTTAATTTCTTTGCATGAGGCAAAGAAGGTGAATTGTCCTCAATATCTGTTTTATGTTCCTTTTTTGGCAATAGTTCCCCTGATTTTCATCTAGAGCTATGACTACTTAGAATAATGGCATTCTAATCTTCTCTTGCAGCTAAGTGTAACCTATGTTCTGGCCAAAATAATGCAAAACAATTGATATGTACAGATTCTATGAAGTTTCCTAAAAATATAAGCAAGAGCTTTATTAGCCATTCTTTATTTTTGCTGACTGGATAGGGAAAAGATGCTCAAGTAACCATCTTAGACAATAAGAAGTTCAAGCAGCTATCATGGTTCACATGATAAATATGAAAGAGCCATAGATGAAAGAAATCTGGAGTCCTGATACCATAGAGCTGTGCATCAGCCACATATCAGACATTTTTTTCAAGAGGATAAACCTTGTATTTTTAATATACTACTTATTAGGGCTCTCTGTCATTTGATCTGCATCTTAACTCATATCACACATGTCTACTTACCTTCCTAAGTGTCTGTAACTTCATTCTAAAAATGGCCAATCTTAAAGACAAGACTGAGGAAACTCTTTGTGTCTTCATAGTCCATCAACAGAGACCTTAGTGGTAGAATTTAGGAATACCCTCATTTTTTCTATACATTGGATTATAGGTTTGTCAGCAACAGCAGCTATAGATAGCCAAAAGTTCGAAACAATGTTGAACTTGGAAGAAAGCACTTGATGCTGGGTAATTTTTCCATCTTCCCTACCCTCCAAGCCTTTGCTTCCTTCTTTCCTAACTGGATCCTGGTTTGACTTGGGCCACTACTGAGATGTATCCAGAATGCTATGATCTGGGACTAAGGTTGTCTCAGGCCCAGCTAAAACACAAAACAAATCATTAAATAAAACAATTTTTAAGTACTTTGGTATATTGGCAAATTTTAGTCCCTATATTTGGATATAGGGACTAAAAACCCTATATCCAAAATCTAGCTCTGTCACATACAAGCTGGATAATCCTGAGTAAATTACTTAAACTCTTAAATCTCATCAGCAATAAAAGATGGTAAAAATGTTTGCATAACAGTGTGTGAGAATTCAACTGTCATTAAATATGTTAGGTGTCTATGACATAGTAAGTGTTCAATAAATTGTAGCCAGTAATAGTATTTGAAATAGTAATAATATTATCTGGATATGCCTCAATTTCCACCAGTGTCCAGATGCAAGAAGGTATCAAGATTCACCAGAGATCTTTCTTTTATTTTCAAAGTGTTATCTATTTGACAACAATGACCATAAAGATAACCACTCTACCTCCAGGGATACTGAGTCACATTCTTTACCAGTCTTTGTAGCACTCAGTGTTTAAAGTAAAGCTTGTTTTAGTTGAACTTTAATTTCCATGTAACTCAAGTTCCAAAAAGAAAAGAGAAAAGGGTAACTTATAAAGAAGGTGGGAGGTAATAATTGCTTGAACATCAAGTTCTATATATAGCACTACATTTTATTAAGTGAAACTAGATTTAAAAAATAGCACATGGATTAATTTTCTTTTAATACATAGAGGTTAAATAATTAAAAAACAGTGTCTTTGTGAATCCATTTGTTGTTTTGCCAAAATCTAAACATTTGCAAAGGGGTATGCAGTATCTGGATTCCTTAAAACACATAGATATATTCAATATTAATCTTTAGAAAGACTTATAAACCCTTTAGAAAGTGCTATATCCCCAAAGTGTGCTTTCCCCCCAAAGTGTGTAAAGAAAAAGTTAATAAAACATGAATGGAAATAAGTATATTTGATAAAGTGCTTTTTGAAATTCTAATTCAAGAAATTTCTTAATAATATTATTGCTAAGGTTATCATGCATTTTCTATATAGCAGCTAAGCAATTTAATTGTTAAGCAAGTTAAATGTACATTTAAATTAATCCTCACAACATCCTTGAGAAACATGTACTATGATTACCTCTACTTTTATGATTGAGAAATCAAAGGTTAGAGAGATTCGGTAAAATTGTAAAAGCAGTCTTGAATTCAGGTCAGTAAAACGTCAGCTCTTAACCACTAGAGCCTTTACTAAGTGGGATTGTTTTAGTTTGACAAAGTAGTTGTCTTGCACCAGTTTCAATGCAGAAAGGTCAAATGAGACTAGTTTGCACTTACCTATTAAAATTCCCTTCACTGCAGGCTGGTGTTCTTGATTAAGTGATGCAGCGAGAGGCATCTGCCACCCCCATATTTCCATTTTCATACTTTTCCCCAAATTCTCTGAATCTTCCTTCACCCCTCAAATGTCAGTAGCTAGGTCAGGACAATGAATGAGAAATTTACCAAACTACCAAAGTACTTAAAATTTTTTTTATTTAATGATTTGCAAAATTTACAGTAGTTCAAATCAGCTGGGATAGTTTTAACAGCTTTTAAAGATTTTTTTTGTGCATTTAGGTTTTCTTTTTTTTCTTTTTTTTTTTTGAGAGAGAGCCTCAAGCTATCCCCCTGGGTAGAGTGCCATGGCAACACGCTCACAGCAACCTCCAACTCCTGGGCTCAGGTGAGTCTCCTGCCTCCGCCTCCCAAGTAGCTGGGACTACGGGCCCCCGCCACAACGCCTGGCCATTTTTTGGTTGCAGCCATCATTGTTGTTTGGTGGGCTCAGACTGGGGATTCGGACCTGCCACCTTAGGTGTATGTGGCTGGCGCCTTAGCTGCTTGAGCCACAGGCGCCGAGCCTGCATTTAGGTTTTCAACACAAGGATTTCATTGAGTCTAGTTTTAGTTTTTGTACAGCTATTTTACCACTGCCTTTTATCATGGATAGCTAAAGTTTAATGTATTCTATATTTTTAAATACTTTAGATATTTGTTCTTTTAAATGGATAATTACTTGTGTATTTCAAATTAAAAAATTGCACGTCTCAAATCATAAGAAATTTCAGAACTGAGGTAGAGATTTTTTGTTCATCCAATATATTTTAAATTCAGTTTTTAGTATTTTACAATTATTTTAATTCACTTTTTTTATTTCTTATACCATAACTGTGTACATTAAGGCAATCATGGGGTATAGTGTGCTATTTTCATATACATTTTGAAATACTCTCATCAAACTGGTTAACATAACCTTCATGTCATTTTCTTAGATGGACTCAATAAGACAAACATTTTGCATGCACTTAAAGCAGCATACAAAACTAGAAAGCGTCTGAGATATTACCCCACTTGTAATCTAGCAATTTAGTGTGACAAAGTTTCATGAATTCTAGGAGAAGACATGAGACTCCTAGGTCAGAAACAATTTATCACATATAAAAATAGCAGTAGCTATCAACATTTCTTTGAACATTTCCTAAACTCCAATTTCCACAGTCTAATGGGAAGACAGCCAGATGATACCTGTACACATAGTGGGTTGCATTATAGGAAAAGAACACTGAGTGTAGGGAATTCAAATCTTTTAAGAAGGAAAGTAAGCATTCAAACCCTTTTTTGAGGAAGGAGATACTGTTCACTATAGAATTAGTCTTGAGAAGATCGTATGAAATGAAAGAAAATTTTGTCTTCCTTACAAAATGTACAGAAACATGAAATACTCATGAAAAACTTTCTCTAATAGACAGTTGAAAAGTGCTTACTCTCAGAAGTGTGTAAATCACACAGAAAATGAAGTTGAAGTGAGTTGGACTAACAAATCAACTGTAAAAGGGCTGTGGTAAAATGGTTGCAGCAAATTAAAAATGAAACCTAAGCTGAACTATATTAACTAAAGTAAAATTTTAAAAAATCTTCAGTGGCTGGTGAATAGTTTCATTCAACATACATTACTACAAAATTTTTACTGGTAAACAGAAACAATCTTTTGGTGAATCAATATTGTAATTGGCAATTTATCATGTTGGCCATTCTGCAAGTTGAATAGATTTTTGGCAAATGGATCTTTGTTTGAATTGGCCTGCTTCCTAAGCCCATGTTCAGGGTTCTACTGCTTATTAGATCCCAGTCTCAACTCGCTGTAAGCTAAGGTGCTAACTGAAAAGCTATTTTTTTCCTTCTCAAGAATATCTACATTTTTTAACAGGCAACATAGTAAATTGGCAAGATTCTCCCAAAGTAACTAATCCATGCTGTCAAATTTTCCTGCTCTTGATGAATGCATGTTGGGCACATGCTAGCTTTCTAAAATCACACAAATCATAACATGTAGGTTACAATTTTTCAATCCTAGTGGAATCTCTAATTTGTTAACTTTTCTACCTTGATCCAAAGACCCCATTATGTTATTATTTTACTGTTTATTCAGTTTAGCTCTCTCACTTCATTACATAAATTCTCTTGAAAATTGTATTATCTTCTTTCCTTTACTCTCTGTTACTCCACATAGCCAGCACTAGAAAATCCCAAACATTTGCTTGCTTTGTGCCATACCCATGTAGCTAAGCTTTGGAATTACATTACCAGACAAATGGGTATGCTTTAAATTGATAAATACCAGCCCCAAATGAGCATGTAATATCACCTGGAAGTTTTACTCCAAATCTTACATTTCTCTCCTAAAAGTGCTTTCCCACTTCCCTCAAGGATATTTCACACTTTATCTATGATTCAAATGTCCTATTACTCCTTTTCCTACACAAAAGAGTTACATCATGATTTTTGTGGGCCCTAAATACTTATGCTTTCTTGAGTGCTTTCCTCTATTTAAAAATACTAAAAATTAAGCTTTATTGCAGAGTTGCTATAAAAGAAAACATAATCTAAGCTTGATTCAGTGTCCTATCATTGTTGCTATATTGATTTTTCCTTCTTTTTAAAACTAAAAACATTTTCATTGGTCCCTAAAAGTTTTGTGGTCCCCAAGCACTGTGACTACCATGCCTAATTGATAGAACAGGCTTGTTTCCCAATACAACTTCATCTGAGGACCTCGATTTTTACTCTATTTAGAAAATAGGTCAAACATGCCTTCCTCATCTTGCTATGTGGAGCAAAGGAGTGAAACCTGGGAAGGATATGTGAAATGGGAGTTGTCTCTATACAGCAAGGATTCTCAACCCTGGCACTATCAATATTTTGGCCCAAACGATTCTTTGTTCGGGAAAATGTCCTGTACATTGTAAGATTTTTAGCAGAATCTCTGGGCTTTCTCCTCTAGATAGCACTTAACACCTCCCTCCAGCCATGACAACAAAAACTGTCATTGACATTGCCAAATGTTCTCTGGGTGACAAAATAGCTGCTGGTTGAGAACCACTGCTATAGGTATAAGTTGAAGCCCATGGTGATAAAAGTGTTCTTGTTTGTTTGTTTTTGGTGTTGCTGCAATTGTTCTTCTTGGGGAGAACTGATAAGAATAAGAAGAGAAGAAGATATGAATGAACTCCCACATGCAAGGGACTAGCAAAAGAAAAGAAGCTGCCAGAGAATACTATCCTATTACTGACCTAGGATAGACCTGGAAGATTTAATTAGAAAGATTCAAATATCTACAATCTCATAGTGGAATAGCTGAACAGGGATTTGTAGAACCACCTACCAAGGCCATCAGAGTGATTCAATGCATGCCTGTCTAAAGGTGAAAGAATGCCAGAGATAAGCTCTGAGAATTTGCTGAGGTTCTGTGAGATAATCATCTTCAAAATAAGGACCAGATGCTACAAAACCATAGAACTTCTTGATTTTTTTTTTAATTTAAAGGTCAGATCTATGACTTCGATGGGCCACATGGAGTTATGCAGACACCAACCTTCCTTGCTAAATTCTTTGTTGCATAAGTGTTGTCCCCAATAAACTTTTTTTGTTGTTGTTTTTTGGAGACAGAGTCTCATTCTGTTACCCTGGGTTGAGTGCCATGATGTCATCGTAGCTAACAGCAATCTCAAACTCTTGGGCTCAAGTGATCTTCCTGCCTCAGCCTCCTGGGTAGCTGAGACTACAGGTACCTGCCATGAAAATGAGCTATTTTTTCTTTTTTTTAGTAGAGATAGGGTCTCTCTCTTTCTCAGGCTGGTATTGAACTTCTGAGCTCAAGCAATCCACCAGCCTCAGACTCTCACCAGTGCTAGGAGTACAGGCATGAGCCACCACACTCAGCCTCCAACAAACTTTTTGGTCCCCTAATTTCATTTCAGCATCTGATTCTCAGAGAATAGTTTATTGCTGCTTTCCACAATACAGAAAAAAATTAAATGTATATTATCCTCAATTCCCATATTATAACCTATAATCCTATTTCTATACATAAACTCATGTATAGAAACATGTCCATAATCCTATTTATAGGCATAAACACATGATTAAGAGGCTGCATCTAGTATATTATACAGCATTTTTATTTATGATGAGGAACACAGGTATGCTTTCAAAGGAGGAGAACTGTGGCCCTTCATTTTCATGTTTTACTACTTATCATGTTATTATTTTTTCTTTTCTTTTCTTTTCTTTTTTTTTGCAGTTTTTGACTGGGGCCGGGTTTGAACCTGCCATCCCTGGTATATGGGGCCAGTGTCCTATTCCTACTCCTTGAGCCACAGGCACTGCCCATGTTATTGTTTTTTCACATGAAGGGTATTTAACTTCACTTTTGTTTGAGTCTCTTAATAAGATGACTGCACTCATTTCTGGCATTCAGGGATGATTGTACTTAAGGTAGATGAACCAGAGGGACCCCATGATACCTAGGGTCTCAATGTCTGTTCACTTCAGTAAAGGTAATTTATTAGTGGCATCACAAACAGGATTGTCTTTGCACTGTATACTCAGATGTGCCCTTAAATACTGTGAACAAGGCTGGACTCACACAGTCCATATGAGATCAGAGCTGCAAACTGGCTAGAGCCACAGCTGGGTTTTGCATAGTCAAGAGAGCCTTTCACACATATTCCCTCTAAAACCTTAAATCCTGGAGTATCCTGCACCTCAGTATTTACAAGTATGTTAATCACAGGAGACTCTCTCAAGTAAACTCTCTGCCTCGGATTTCATTGGTATTCATTAAAATACTCTTTCAGTTATACAATAGGCAGAATTCTAATGTGGTTTCTCCATGCTCACACTCTCCCCTTGATTTCAGGTAGACATGGTGACTAGCTTCTAATCAACAGAATATGGCACAGATGATGATATGTTCTGCCAGTGACTACTTTATAATTTCTATAATTTGTATAGAAGTCTTGGAGCAGACTTGCTCTCTATTCTTCCAATGATCTTCAAGAATAAACCTGTTGTGAGTTCAGCCAGAGGAAAACGAATCGTTTCAACAACTTGAGGGAACTTGGAAACAGATTCTTCCCTGATCAAACTGCTGATGAGATCACAGTCTGGCTGACACATTGATCGTACCCTTCTGAGACCATGAGCAGAGGATCCAGTCAAACCATGACTGGAATCCTTACTTATGGAAGCTGTAGGGTAATAAATGAGTATTATTCTAAGCTTCTAAATTTGTGCTAATTTATTCCATACTAATAGAAAACTGGTACGAACTCTCTCTATATTAAATTCTTCCTACTTTTTTCTCTCCCACCTCTCTTAGTGTTTATTGGAGGTTGTTAATATTATCTTTTTGGTTTCAGAGTAAACTTTTAACGTTATTAAGGAAAGGTATGATATGTATTTTAAAATCTTTTTCTCAAACTAGCAATGGTTAGCAAGGTTTTTGAGAAAACCTTTTTCAAACCTTGCAAACCAGCAAGGTTTTGAGAAAAACTTTTTCTCAAAACTGCAAAATATTCAAGCCTTTTACTATCACAAAACTGTATTTTAGTAAAGTCCAGAAGCTTATTAATCAGAATAAAGTTGGTCTTATTCATATTTCACATTGACATTCAGCTTGGCTTCTGTTTCCTAAATGTTTCATTTGCATTCAATGATGAAAAACAAAACAAAGCATAACAAAGAGAAGAAACTCCTCCTACAAAAGAACTAAACAATATAAAACATACTTTGGCTAATGGCTGATTTTAGTCCAAACCATCCAACAATTGGATAGTATTTTTTACTGAATTGCCTATTAAATGATATTCCTTAAGAAAAGGATAGGGTAATTGAAACATTTCAAATATTTAAAATGATTGTAACATAGATTATGTAAATAGCTAAGTTTCGTATTTTATTTACTTTTTTATTATTGAGGATTCATTCAGGTTACAAAGATCCAGGTTACATTAATTGCATTTGCCAAGCAAAGTCCCTCTTATAAATGTGTTCCTCCCCCAAGAGGTGTGCCAAACACCATGACCCCCACCCCCTCCCTCCTTCCCTCTCTCTAGTCCCCCATTTCCCTATCCCTCATCGTATACTAGATCATCAATTATCTTCATATCAAAATTCAGTATATTGGATTCTTGCTTCTCCATTCTCATGATGCTTTACTAAGAAGAATGTGTTCCACCTCCATCCAAGTTAGTACAAAAGATGTATGGTCTCCATCTTTTCTAGTGGTTGAATAGTATTCCATGGTATACATATACCACAGCTTGTTAATCCATTCCTCGATTTTTTGGGCTTTTAGGCTGTTTCCACGTTTTGGCAACTGTAGATTGATAAGTTTGGTATTTTAGTGATACAGAGAAGAAAATCAAGTGAGAGAGAAATTTTTCTGTGGTGACTTCATGGTTTATACTATATTCCTCAGGAGAGGTCTACTCTAAATTATTTTATGCACAAAATAATTTTATGGAATGACCTTTGTGTATATTTATATTATTATTGTTGATAATTATAATAAACACATTTCAATATTGCCTTACATAATGTAAAGCCCTCTTTGTCTTACCATTTGAAATTAAAAAGTATTGTCCAAATTTCATTTGAAATAGCAAGTATGATCTCTCAGCAAGTAGCAAAAAGGGACATGATGAATAGTAAAGGCCAATTAAAGAGATTGGATATAAATTATAAATCTTCTGCAATATCTTTATAAATATGTAAGAGTGAATATCTTATCTCCTTCCTTCTCCCTTCCTCCCTACCCCCTTCTCCCTTCTCTCCTTCCCCTGTTCCCTCCCTCCCTCCCTCCCTCCCTCTCTCTCTCTCTCTCTCTCTCTTTCTTTCTTTCTTTCTTTCTCTCTCTCTCTCTCTTTCTCTCTGAATAGAAAATGAATGGTTCACTATATTCACTTAAAAAATATCTCAACATGTCTATAATTGTACAATTACTGAAGAGGGAGTTAGTGTATATTAGTTAACATCAACTTTTTATAACATTTGAGATACATTCTTCTTTATCAAGGGAAAGATATATGCTTTAAAAAACCATTTTTTTAAATGAGAGAAAGTTGTAGAGCAAAGAAAATATCACATCAAAGAATGGCTTAGAATACAAACTATTTTGGAAAGCTACAAGGTGGTAGACTGGAGGAAGCTGAGAAGAAAAGAAAATGTTATTACATTGCAAAGACCTTCAAGATGACTGGGAGTTTTGAAGATTTTGGAAAGGATCCAGAAGAGAAGAGATATAAAAGCAAGACAAAATAGTAGATATGAATTTCTTTCTTAAAAAATTAAAAGAATTGCATTTTTTTTAACTGAGACGAAAACAACAAATTGTTTATATTATGGAAGTAAAAATGTCAGGAATAAGAGTCCTCTTAACTCCATTTCCTTCCGTGAGCTGTAATCTTTCTTTCACATAGTCTGGGAATTACTTCAAAGATAATTTTAATTTAAAGCAATTCAGAATCTTTGAGCACCTGAGTTTGGGGAATAGCACACCTTATTAGTCTTGCTTTCCCAACATAGGAGCAGAAACTCATTTTCACAGTCTTTCTTACAGCTAGGGTGTAAACGTTTGTCTTAGACTCAGTCAGTGGGGGTGCATTTACCTGAGATTTCAGTTTAAAAGACATAAATGTGAAGAAATAGACACCATGGACGAAGGTGATGGCAGAGATAGTGGCTTTCAGGGACACTGATGCCATAAAAGTTCAGCATCCATTGTCCAGAATCAATGGGGCAATCTGTGGTGTCTGTGTTTGGTGGTGGCACTGGGGAAATCCTTTCTGGAGCTATTCTATAGCATCATTTAGGTGTTGTGCCTGCCCATATGTCTTCAAGCCTGAGTGTCTGGTCTTCCCAGAGATTCTATTGGGATATCTAATATCTGTTAGGTATGTTTTCTCTTTGACCAGCTATAAAAAGTTTGGATGTTTGCAAACAAGCAGTCTGACAGATGTGAATCCTTTCCTAAACAGAATAGCTATGAAACCCTAGGTGCAAAGGGATCATCAACAGAGAGCCTTTCTGAAATTGTTGCAATTTTATTTAATTTATTTATATAGCACCCTGGGTATTCTTTGAAATTCAATAATTTACTGAAAAATTGGGAAATTGAAACACCACAAATGAGTACACTAAAATAAGATAAACAGAATGCTAAGCAGTTAATAGGTTTTATTTTATTAGATGGGGAAAGTCTATTTTAAAAAATAATCCACTGGGATTATAGTCCACTGAGAATAAGAAGTGGTGAATGTGTAAATGAAACCAGAATTGTAGAATACTGATAATTAATGAATCTGGGTGAGGGATGTCCTACTTACTTTATATGATTAAAATTTTTCTCAGTAAATGTTTACACAAAAAAATCATAAATTAGGAAATTAACATTGACTGGAAAATATATGCTTTCCAATATTTATCTTTAATGTAAAGATGAGAAGCAACACTAGATATTATTTGGAAATTTGGATATCAGTGTCTGCCAAAGCAATAGAACTAAGTGAGGAAAAACTTGTGAAAAGAAGAGATGAAGACAAAGTTATAGTGGGCATGACTACTTTTAAGGTCATTTTTTTTTTTTGTCCTAGGTAGCTCAGGAATAGTTAATAGCTAATTCATATAGCCCACAAGTATTTTTATGAGTGCCTTCTGTGTGTTGGCATTGTTTGTTCAAAGTGCTTGGACAATATCAAGAAATAAAACAAAAATCCATGTCATTACCTGAAGTTTTTTCTATATGTATTAATTAATTTCAGTACAATATTTTTATACATATCTTCCATCCACAAGCCTAATTTAATTTTTAATATTTAACACTATCTCTTGTTTCTATGATTCAGAATCATAAGATTTCATAACTAAAAAGAAGTTTAGATTTTATAAAGTAGAACTCCACATTTTATTATAATTGATAAATAATACTTTGTCTTTGTAAAACCCTTTATAAGTTATTATATGCCTTCCGAGACTCAGAAAGGGTAAGTGACTTGCCAAGTTTATACTGCCTGTTAGTAGCCGAATAAAGCCCTCCCAATTTGTGTTTTGGTACTCTTTCTGGTTCACCAAAATTTGCTTGCTTCAATGTGATGGCTGTGCTTGACAGGAAGGACTTTATCCTAAAAACACTTCTATTTATACACCCTGGCCTATTCCTGTTAACTCCATTCCCTTCTGTCCACCTTCTTTCTTTCCCCTCTATCATTGGCTCTAACCCAGTCCTATAGGTGACTAATATGTGCCTTTTTCATTGGCACTAACATCCTTACATGCTGCTGTTCCTTAAGTATTATTCTGCTAGGCTCTCCTAATTCAGAGCCTTTAATTATTTTTATAACATCCTCTCTTTATTACTCAAATAACTTGTCAGGACATTTTTGCTCATCTTCCAAATATATATATGTTTCAGATAGCTAGGTGCCCAATAGTGAACAAACAGTGGGGCCACAGGGCTGACAATTGTACTGCTATATTTAATCATTTCCAGGTTCTTAGCTCCATAAAGTATGTCCCTGTCCTATGCAGTACCAAAGAAAGCATTCTGTTTCTGTCTTCACTGTATTATATATGAGTTTATCTTAATCACATCACTAGAGTTTAAGCTCTCCAAGAAAATATTGGAGGTTAAGCCTATATCAAAAGTGCTTCCAATTACTGAATTTTAACATTATCTACCCATTCAGTTATTGTTTAACCCCATCTACATATAGACATAGATGCATCTATACACACACACACACACACACACACACACACACACACACAAGGTCTGACAATTAAGTTCATGAACGTATCCTCGAAAAAGTGCTACATATCTCATTGCTGAATATCACTGTGGTCACCTTCAAAGTACACCCAGTTTTGGAACTCTTTTCTTAGAATGACCATCAGAGCTACTGGCATATGAGGTTTGACAATTAAGTTTGTAGACTTACCACTGCATTTATGTTGGTAGCACTATACAAACAACTCAGTAAGGTTTCATAACCATGGTACATCAGTATTTCACAGCTATATTTGTGTTAACATGTGGTGGTGTCTTGATGAGTGGCATTCATTATCATTGTTACATGTTTTTGTGTGTTGTATGATGACACCTCTGATGGTCATTTCAGAAAAACTGTTCAAAAATTGCTTCGAAGGATATACTAAGTGCTGGTATGCATGCACAGTTTCTGAAGGGAAGTACCTCAAAGGTGACTGTAGTGATATTTAGCAATGAGGTATGTAGCACTTTTTCTAGGGTAAGTTTGCAAACAATTGTCAGACCTTCATATATATATATATGTGTGTGTGTGTGTGTGTGTGTGTGTATGTAGTGTTGAAGTGTTTCTATTGCTGTGTAACAAAATGACCCAAAACATAGTAGCTTGAAACAATTTACAGATACTCCTTGATTTATCATGGGCTACATCTCGATAGAGCCATTGTTTAAGTTGAAAATATGGTTTTGGGTTATGCTATTTTCAACTGACGATGGGTTTCTCCAGACATAGCTTCATGGCAAGTGGAGAAGTATGCTGAATACATATAATTTTGCATCATAATAAAGGAAAAAAATCAGAAGTTAAACCACTGTAAGTTGGGGGGTATCTGTATTATTTATTACATCTCTTGGTTCTGTGGGTTGACTGCGCTCAGCTCCATGGTTCTTTGAGTTCTCTTAAGTGGCTGCAGTCAGATGGTGGCTGGAGTCATCAGAAGGATCAACTGGGCTGAATATTCAAGACGGCTTCTTTAATCACATGTCCAGCTTATCAGCTGAGATGCCTGAAAGAGCTGGGGGTTTGCCAGGCATTTTTCTGTTTATGTAGCCTCTTCATGTGACAGCTTGAGCTTCCTCAAAGCATACAGGTATCCGGGTAGTCAGACTTCTTACATGGCATCAGGCTTCTTTCAGCACAAGTGTTCCAAGAGACTCAAGTACAAGTTATAAGGCTTCTTTTGACTGGGTGGGGGGAGTGAGGACTAGATAAAGGTGTGAATACTGGAAAGTGCAGATGTGCCTGCCCATATATCTTCAAGCCTGGGTAACTGGTGGGTGGTGTGGGTGAAGGGCATCTTTGGTGACTAGCTATCACTTGAATAGAAGTAGAATCTTTGGCTAAAAGTCAAGCTAGCTGTTAGTCCACCTAGCTGTCAGGACTTCACATTTTTAAAAATATGTAATTGCCTAAAATACAGCCCTCGTTTTTGGTTCAGCATAGCAAACCCAGAGTTCCTTTTAATTAAAAAAGAAAAGAAAAATTTTGAGCTCAGATGACTTACATCTCTTTATACTGTATTTAATCTTCTATTTATTGGAGCACGTAATAATAACCCAGAGTTTGTTCTGTTGAGGGGTAAAGACAGACCTGCCACCATTCTAGGGCTGAAAAGCCAAAACAGGTGAACACATCTTGCATGATTCATCTTGGTACAAGCGATTACTACTCAGCTCTGGGTTGGCAGACCACCTTCTCTCTTTCACCCACACAGGCTCACCCACAGCCCGAAGGATGCCTTGTATCCTTTCAGAGATGGTGGATTGAACATGTGCAAAGAGACATCCAAATGCTTTTCTTTCCGATGAGAGAGACATTTTGTGAAGTCTTTGGCAGCATTCTGGCTGGCAAAGTCATCTGGCTGGCACACTCCTCTTGCATCAAGTTATGGCACCGCCGCCTCTACTGTGGGGAGTTTCGAAATTTCATTTTGCACACCCTGTAAGATGTGAGTCATTCGGCTCGCAAAAGAGGATGAGGAGGAGGCAGCCATCTGCTAGTCATGAACAGATGACAAATACCCTGCACTGCGAATTTCCATCCTCATTTCACAATATTTAAGTAAACACATTTTGTAACCATTTTTTCAGAGTTCCTCAGTACTCAAAATGGATTTTTTTTTGGTAAACAATATATAAAAGCCACCTTTTCTCCTACAAACAACTACCAAAATGATATTAAAGACAACTACCACAAAATGCTGTGTGTTGAGTGACTAGAGCAAAAAGCATACACATCTGAATCAAATGGTTAAGCCTCATGCCATTTCAGACCCAGTCTGGGAGAGGCTGCTCCATCATGCACAGCTCCATGGTGACCTCTACTGTCTGCCAGCAAGAATCCCAAATATCTTCCATTAAAAACAGACTTTCCAAATGGCATCTATTTAACATCTCTTTGTGCTATGTTACAGGAAGAAAGGAAACTGAAGGAAAAAAAGACAGATGTTCTCCCCTTAAAATATAAAAGAAAGGTCACTTTCATAAAATAACTGGAAACTAATGCAAAATCTAGTTTTGTGTTAGTTTCAAACTGTGCAATATGGCTCAAGAATTTATTCACTTGTTCATCACTGTTACCTGAAGAAGTCACAACAAGAATAGTAAAAGAGAAATATAAAATCAGGATTAAGGAGAAAAATAAATACAAATTTGAAACCCAACAAGGTCTACACCTGAAGGAGCTTCAGACAGGGCTCTGGGCATCCTAAAAGGTGGGAAGACGAGAAGGAGGGAGAGGAAAGGAAGAAGAGGGAGAAGAGGAAGGAGAAGAAACTAGGATATATTGCCTACCTAGACCTTGGTATAATGAAGAATAGAGACTATCACTTCCTGAGAAGGTATTTTTTCTTGGTATTAAATTTTGAACAAACTTCCCACAAGTTTTTTTTCTTTTTTTTTTTTTTTTTGTGGCATAACCCAGGTGGTATGAGGGTTGGCATGTTCCTTAGAATTTGTACTGCCACTGCAGGAGCAGAACTAGTAAAGCTGTTTTTCTTGACTTTGATGAGTAAAAAGGGTATGGAATTGAGAAAATAAAGTACATCCCTGCTGACAATCAGAGAAAGTGAGAAATGGACGTGCTGACAGCCAGACCATGATGTTCTCAGCTAACATAAACAGTGCTGGGACAAGGCCACTCTATGATCATATTTGGAACAAGATAAAGATAAAGCCACTCAGTAATCACAAAAACAACATCCTATTTCTCTGACTAACATGAGTGACTTCTATTCCTTTACTCATGATAACTCTAACCTCAATCAGTCTATATGAAAATGACTGAGATGCCCAAACACTGAATTGCCCCTGCTTCTTGAGAGGACCAAATCTAGAATTGGCCTATGTTTCCCTAAATCCCTTCTGGGAATCACTCAGACTATGCTAAATCTTATTGAGAGGCCTCTGTCTACTCTCTCTCTTTCCAAGCGCCTCACTATTCCTCTGGTATGCTCTTTCTTTTGATGCAACTAGTTCAACAAAACTAATTTTTTAAAATACAAATGTGTTCACAGAGGTCTTTGGACGATGGACTTTCATAGCATTGAGCACTACACAATGAAGGCAATTCTGAAAGGACTTAAATTAATACCACCAGATTAGTATTTCTGTTCTCTGTCCCTTTTGTGGATAGAATACAGCATGCCTAACAGAGAGGAGGAATGGAATTTTTTTTTTTTTTTTTTTGAGACGGAGTCTCAATATGTTGCCCTCGGTAGTGTGCCATGGCTTCACAGCTCACAGCAACCTCAAACTCTTGGGTATAAGCAATTCTCTTGCCTCAGCCTCCCAAGTAGCTGGGACTACAGGCACCCACCACAATGCCAGGCTATTTTTTGGTTGTTGTTGCAGTTGTCATTGTTGTTGTTTAGCTGGCCTGGGCTGGGTTCAAACCTGTCACCCTCAGTGTATGTGGCCAGTGCCCTACGCACTGAAGTACAGGTGCCACCTGGTATTTTCTTCAGACAACTTTCTGTAAATATTCCTTTGCTTGTCCAAATGTTCATTATAACATCACTTGCAGATAGTTGAAGATTACACTCGCTTATGGAGGTCTGGAAGCATTATCTGTTCCTGGTTGAAAGCAGATCCATATAATTTGAGTAATTGCTCACAAAACCATCATCAATAAAAATATTTTTTTCCGTTGCAGCAAAACCTGTCCTTTGCTTTGACCTATATTCCTCTTGTTCTTCTTTCTTTTTCTATGAACTCCTCTTCTAGATTCAGTGTCCTTGGTGGCCCATACCAAACCTAGAGCCATCCCTCAGACACAGAGAACTAGAAATACCTTAGTCTCTAAGTGGAGTCCAACCTGTAGCTAGCAGGCGGCATGCTGATTTTTTCAGGATTTGTTTTGTTTTCCTTAGTGTTTATGTATTTAATGTGTGGCCCAAGACAACTCTTACTCTTCTGATGTGTAGCAGAAGAAAATAAAGTTTGGACACCCCTGCCTTAGAGTACGTTCTCATCCATGTCTTGCTTCCCCCACTGCCTTATTGCTCTCCCTTGGGAGCACATCCTTAATCAATCCCTAGCACAGAATCTTCACCACAAGTTCCTAATCTCTATGCTCCCTTTTTACTTGGCCTCATTGATTCTCCTTTGGGGACTTTCATCTAGTCTTATCTCCTATTTATGGGGATTCAGAGGGAATGATCTGATGAGTGGGGAAGGAAGTGAAGGCTCAAATGTCTTCTGCCAAGCAACTAATGCATAATTGAGTGTTTATGCTGCCACTTGGGACATGGTTTTTCTGACAGTGGCATGCAGGCCAGGATTAACTGCTACTCCCTTCTAGCTGAGTTATGGACAGATCACTCCCTGATGCTTATGATAGGTAATTCCCCTTTCTTCCCTCAACCTACCACCTCTTTCCAGTTTCATGAGACAAACATCAAAATCACAGCCTCAGGAGAATGAATGACTTCTGTTCATCCCATCACACAGAAGGATCATTGTTGAATCCCTGATGGGCCCTTCCCACCTGCCAATCCAAAGAAATGGAAGTCATGCCTGAGAACACTCTCTTGCACAGTGAATTTTATTGTGAGGCTACCTTTTCAAGAGAGGGTATGCTTGTGGAAGGGATACTACTTACTACTCTAAAACAACTCAGTGCTTAGGTCACTCTTGGTCTTGAATTTCCTCTCATCTCCCACAAACAGTATGGAAAGGAAGAGTGGAAGGATTTCAGCATCTGCATCCCACATTCCACTGTAAGCATCATTAAGGAGAACCAGCCATTGATGGAAGGAATGGGTCCCATTTTTCTGTACTCCCACTTTCCTGGAGGCAGAAAAGTTCACAGAATCTCAGGACTGGAGGGAACTTTAACCATGACTAAGATTTATTGTGATACAGAAGGAGAAAACCCCCCAGTCACAGAGTTGCTACATGGGCCATGACCAAACACCTTCACTAACAATAGAGCTTGCCAGTGAGATTCACAAGGAGCTTGTTCTCTCCCTATACCAAGTTCCCCTCACTGACCATGGGATCAAGTGTGGAAACAAGAAGGAAAAAGAACACAGTGTTTGTGTGTGTGCACATGTATGTGTGTATGCACACACATGCTCTCACACACTAAGATAAGATGGGTTGAAAAACATTAATGAAGGTTTGATGCATTTCATTTCCTTGAGTCTTAATCTTAACCACCACACACCTTACTACCTCTCCAGGAGTTTTGTAAAAAGAGCTTATGTCTTTGTTTACATAAGAATTCAGGGTTGATCCTATGGTGGGCAGAAAGTGAGCATTCTGGGTCATATAATTTGAGAGGCACTGGGCTCTCCATCAGTGCTTATAATTCCATAATTAGTTTTTATTTTTTAGATTAATGTCTTCCTTCCAGAAAGCTATGATTAACATGGGAAGCGGGCAACATTCAAATCCACTATCTTTGACACCTCAAAGCCCTATGAGAATTTGCTTAACAGGTTAGCAAACATAAATCTACATCCAGAGAAACAAAAGTTATTCAAGTATGGGACTGGAAGGGGGGTTATATTTGGGGGAAGACTCTAGTGAGGAAGGAAGGGCAACGTGAGAGTCCAAGGGCTACATGAAGAGCAGTGCATGACACCAATGCAGGAGAATTGCTATGTGTTTGGATCCTTACAACACCCCCTCTCTTGCAACAACTGTATAGCAATGAAGCTTAGGAAAATGTCCTATGGCCAGAAAGATGAAACTTGATATGAAATCATGGCAAGAGAACTCTAGTTACTTTCCTGGAAGCAATAGGCGTATCTCCCCAACCCAATCCTCTCTTTCTCTCCAAAGTCCTTGGCTGGCCCTCAAGGCAGAATTCTGTGCAACACCAGACTAACTTTAACCTGTCCTGTTACTCTCCAACTAGCCCTCTCCTATCCATCATCCCTCATGTCTCTTCCACTTAGTGCCAAAGGTAAAAGGACAACCTCTGGATTCAGCCCAAATTCACCACATAAAGAATTAGATGTGAGGTCTATGGTTTGGGGCTCAGCATTAACATAGAAAACAGTATTAATGGATAAAACAGCCTCTAGACCTATCTGTTATCTTTATCACTCTCTGAAAATCCCCCATAGGAAGTTATCTGGTTCTCAGCCCTGGAAAGCAAGCTTTAGTGAGTCCCCAAAATGGTAAATGTGAAATAGAGGGGAAAGGGGACAAAGGAAGGAGCAGAGTCTTCAGGGCATTTACCTTATCATCCCCTGAAGAAGCATATGGAGAAAATAAGTCTCTGTTAATGAAGACAGCAAGGGATTAAAGAATTTCTGTTGGGGGGAAATTTAAGAATTTAAATTGACACCAGATTTAGGAGCCCAAAAGAGTGTGTGTGTGTGTTTGTGTGTGTGTGAGTATGTGCATGTCTATACATGCTGGAAAAAGCACTGGACTAGCCATGTAGATTTGACCTCATTGTTTCATCTCTCTGGGCTCAGTCTCCACATCCTTGACATGGAAATAACACCTGCCCCACAAACCTTAGAATTAAATGGAGTAACTCACCTGCAAAATTGAAACATACTGGTATTTCAATAAATAAATGAAAAAAGTATTTCCCTAATATCTCTGAAAATAACTAGCTAAATGAAAATAAGTGCCCAAGAATGAAAAGAAATTTAATTAAATGACAATGGGTAGTAGTATGAACAATGATTATTTACTGAGTACTCACTATGTGTCAGGGATTTTGCTAAGTGCTGTACAAACATTACCTTATTTAATATTAACAACAACCAATGAGATAAAGATTTCCCATGTTAAATATTAAGAAACTGAGGCATACAAGACCTACCTGCAGGTCCTTAATATATATAACAAACCTTTTGAGTCTGTCTGGTATTTTGTCTCTAATTAACAAAACCCTTTATCTTAAGCATTCTTTTTCATTGACTCCTGTTCTTAGACAAAGCCTAACTCTTTCAGCCAATTGTCAGATAAAGAATCTTTAAACTCACCTATAACCTGTAAGATCCTGCTTTGAGTTGTCCCACTTTTTTGGGCCAAACCAATATATGTTTTCTATGGTCTCATCTGTAATCCCTGTCTCCCTAAAATGTATAAAACCAAACTGTAACTCCACTGTGAGTTCACTTGCTCCTTGGGTGTGACTCCAGGTCATGGTCCTCAAATTTGAGTCCGAATAAACCTCCTTAAAATTAAAAAAAGGGAACTGAAGCATAGAGAGATTAAAGTAACTTGTCCAATATTGCTCAGCTAATGAATAGTAGAATTAGGATTTGAATTGAGGCTTCAGATCTGCAATTATGCTAAACCATTTTTTGTCAGATGCTTAAATCATCTGCAAGTATTATAATAATAGAGAACTAGATGATAATAATAATACTAACAATTATTCTTACACCATATTATATAGTGCTTAGATGCTTTCTTCATTTTCTCATTAACATTCTAGCAAGAGATCATATAGCAAAGTATAAAATTCTGAGGAGTTTATGTCCAGCTCTGCCACTTTACTAAGGATGTGACTTTGTGCAATTAATTAACTCATGCTTCTGTTTCCTAATCTGTAAAATGAAGATAATATGAGTACCTACTTCATATGGTCACAATGAATTGAATGAGTTACTCTTTGTAAATCCCTTAGGATAGTTCCCAGAATGTAGTCAATACTATATGAAATAAATAAGCAAATGCTAAATACATAATTGAGAATTATATGTAGGGTCAGCTTTTATCCATGCTTCTTTGCTTTGTACATTCTCTAAGTAGAATAAATAAGCAGGTATGGAGCTGATTGCCAGCAGACCTGCAGTTCATGGTTGCCTATAAACCACTCAGCTTCACAATCCCCTCTCTCTATTCTTTCCTCATAGACCCTGCAGTAGCTGCTATTCCTTTGTCCCCACCAGGGCCCTGTATCAGAGATGGTTGCCCTCCTCTCTCTTCTGTTCTCCAAACTACAAAACCAGCCACTGTGAGCTCACCTTTGATCTCAGGGGGCTGCCTGTTCCCTGCCAGATCTACTTCTATGAATCAAGAGACAGGCTTGAAGTGGCAGCAGAATGGGTGTGTTGGAAATGGCTGTGGCACTGTGTTCAATAAACTAGGGTTTTAAAAGGGCAAAAGAAAACAAACAACAAAGGATGCTGCCACCTGACACTAGTAGTAGGTTGGAAGGGACAGTGGTCAGGGAAATGGGGAGAAACCAAGGAAGATAAGACATACCACCAAAGCCATAAGTGACCAGAGGAAAACCACTCCCAAATGTATCCCAAACTCTCTTCCCTCTCCTACACATACATATGCATCATCAGCACCCCACCAAAATGGAGGGAAGACCCAGATTTCAATCATCAACTGAGGCTATGTCCACACTCAGGGCTTGCCAAGAACATTCCTGCAAAGTATAGCTATCAAAAGCCTTTTCCAATACAACTTCCCTAACATATTTACTATGGAGGTAATGGATGGGAAAGTGATGATTCTGACAAAATATTCATTAAAAGAAAATGTTCCCCTCAACACACACACCCATACACATCCTGTCGCCACCAAGAATCAACTGACAGCACAGACAGGCGCCTTTAAAATATGTTCCACTTCTGCTCACCACACCACTGCCTACCCCCAAATGAGGTCTGGTGAGTTTCACTTCTGTCTCTCTACTTCGAACTCCTTCTGTAAGCTTCATACTGCAGCACTCAGAAGGAAGGAAGCCTTCTTGCTGCCCAGGTACTACCCCCTGCCTGGAACCACTTTCCCCGATTTGTGCTTTTATCACAACTTTCCATGTACGCAGTCTCAGTGAGGTGCCCTGGTCTACAGGGTTGGGCCCCATCCTACTGGGCCAGGCTCTTCCTGCTGTATAAGATGATGGCTAATTACTGAGTGAAACAATTTAGGGAAAATATGATGCAGCCTATTGAGCTTTCCTTCCAGAGGCCTTACATTTTCAATAGAGCCTCTGGAGAATCCATCACTTTATTTCAAGGATAACTGGGATGTATTTCTTCAAAGCATAACACATCAGTGAAGTATAATTTTCAAGCCTTATTCACTTACAGACCCTGTTTGTTCCCTGAGGACAGAGGCTAGGCCCCATTTTGGTATCCTTTGTGATGTGTTTCCTTTTCACTTCTCTTAAGCCTGGACTCTAGAGGTTATCTTCCTTCCTGATACTTTAGGGCAGGGGTCCTCAAACTTTTAAACAGGGGGCCAGTTCACTGTCCCTCAGACCATTGGAGGGCCAGACTGCAGTCCCTGGGATGAGTTGGCTGCTAAGCAGGACAGGCAGTGGCAGCAAAAACACCGGGTGGGCAAGATAAATGTCCTAGGCGGGCTCCATGTGGCCCATGGGCCATAGTTTGAGGACGCCTGCTCTAGGGTATAATGAATAGCAAGAATTGGTTTGTTTGTTGTGTTTCTTATAAAGATAGATGTTGCATGCCATGTAGTCAGAGAATGAACTGCATACTCTTTTTTTGTTCCAGGTATTTTAGTTGCTGGAAATGGAAGGGGTTCTTTTGGTCCTACTCAGTTTTGAATCTTGATCACTAAGCAACTATCTGATGTCATTTCTACAAACTTCGGATTCCTCATCTGTTAAATGGGTATTTTAAATACCCACATTATTGGATGAGAAAAGATTAAGTAGGTGCCTGCAATACAGTAGGTGTTTGATAAATAATTGTCATATACTCAGCCTTAAACATCATGCCCAGGCCTTGTTGACATTCATAATACTTGCTACACAAGGAATCCAGTGTTAGTGATAAAGGTTTGTTTGACATCAAAATAAGGCCACACAGGCAGTACGACAGCCTGCTGCTCAGGGAGAATGTGACTACACTGCCCTCAAGGGCATGGTTATTCTTCTGTTCTCCAATGAAGCCATTGTCCAGAGCTGGTGATTGGAACTGGGGATAGTATTTCCCTGCCCTGATTTTCAGGAAAGGTGTACAACATCAGGGTTAATTATTGAAGCTAAGAAAGAGGTTTTTGGGATGCACATGCAGAAGGTTCATCTTGGAAAAGAAAGACCAATTTCCTTAATAGATTCTGCTTTGTAAATGCCTTTTCAAATGCTGCCATTTGACAGGAAATGCTTTCAGCTTTCTTTCTTTTTTTTTTTTTTTCAGGCGTGTGACCTCTCACCTACTTTGAATGATTCACTCAGTCTATTCACTGCCTTGGAATGTTGGCTTTGGCAAAGAACCACAAGTCTCTTAAAATAAACACAACTGGGCTTTCATCTCACAGTGATCACTGTTGGCTGCATATTTCACACACTGTATGGCAGGATATGTTAAATTAAAATCATAATCTCCCCAGTGAAATCTTGGGTCTAGTTAAGCCACTTGAGAATTACTCATGCATTAACTTCCAATGAAAAGTATGAGTAAGATCTTCAGCCATTAACTCTCCCAGGTAATAGTCTCATCCCCTTCCAATTATCTTAACCCACAGTAAATTAAACCCATCCAGAAGAATGTCATTTGGAAAGGAAGAAGTCAATGCCAACATTCTTTTAAAACATGTAGGTCTTGTAGAGGTAAGTTTGAATTACCTTGTGAGTTCTCTCAAGCACATCTCAAAGTTAAACTTAAATCTTGCTAAATCAATTTACCCAATCCATATGAATTAACAATATGTTCAATATTGTGTTAAATGTTTCGAAGAATTTAAAGAAACATATGACACTGAGCCTTTAGGAGCTTAGAGTCTTCTAGGTGATAAACAAGATTAACACCTATAAAAACTCATAATGGAGGCCAGGAATGAGACAGCAGCAAAGTAAAAGAAGCAAAGGCCTTTATCTGAGTGAGATCTGGGGCCTGACTTAACCCAGTGGTATGACTGAATTGCAAACCTTTGGACTTACATAGTATCTCTGTTTCCTCATCTATAAAATGGTGGTTATTATATTACTAACCTGATTGACCTCACAAAGCGATTATGATGGTTAAATAAGGTAGAAAAAAAAGTACAATGTACAATACCACCTATGATAATAATGCCTGTGATAAAACAAATGGAACAACTTAAGAAATAAGTCTAAGAAGATTATATGTCTTCTAGGATTGTCTTTACAGGTGGTGAACAGATGATTTAAGCCACTGGGCTATAAACTTCTTGAGAACCAAGAACATTTCTTTTTGACTTTAAATGTTGTTCATACCTTGCTTAGTTAGTGCCTGACACATATTAAGTGTTTAATATATTTTTGTTAAATGAATGCATTCTGAAGTGCTGTTAGATTAAATTTGTATACATTACAGTAACATGAGAGACCTTCCTTTTGTGCTTCCCAATGTTTCCTTCTCACTTATAGTATTTAAGGAATTTTAAAAAGGTAAAATCCTAATGCTTTAGAAGAGCCTTTGCCCCCCTGAGCTTTCTTGAGTGATTGCTAATAAGCATATCCCTGGGCACTACTAATATGAGCTTTTTCTGGGCCCATCCAAAACAGCCACAGAAAAGAGTTTTCTTTAACCCCTCAATCCCTAATGGAAAGATATTGTAAAAAGCCTTTTGTGCTTTAGTTTAGCATAGTGGCTAAAACAAGGCTGAGAATGCACCAGACTACCAGTGACTAAAGACATACATCCCACAGTAAAAGGATGAGACAAAAGAGCTGTTTCAGTCTATAAAGAGGCTCATCCCTTAGCTCATGGGCACATGCCCTGTGAGGCCCTAGAGAGAGGGGGAATTTGCCCATTATGCATTAAGTACACTATGTTACTAAGAAAAACCAACAATAAAATATTTGCAGGGTTAAAACTGCTATTTTTCCTTTTTCTAAATGAAATCTTCATAAAATGTGCTTCTATTTCCTCTAGACCATTTTAAAGGGAAACAGACATGCAAAATTTAGGAAATGATAGACTTTAGAGAAACAGGAAAGCATAAAATACCTTAGAATTGATGATTTTCCAGCAAGGAACCATTACTTTCACCAAATAAAACACAAAGCAGTAAGTATTTTCTCCAGGAACAGGCAAGCTAAAATATAGTTCCCTCCCCATAGGGTAACATTGTATTATGATGAACTTGCCCTACAGGAGATCTCAAAGCACAAGCAGGCATTCTTGAGGCACACTGGTGGCAAGAGAGGTTCAGGGAAACATGTTTATCTTCCCCATATCTCTACTTGTGTGCATCTTGAATTTGTCTCTGTGTATATGGAGTTGATATTGTCTCTGCATATATGGAGTTTCTTTGACTTGAAGACTTATGTCCCTGAGTATATATTTGTGTCTTTCCCATTTCTGCAATAGGGTTGTATGATCAGGATCTGGGGACACTTGTAGTACAGTGGTTACGGCCCCGGCCACAAGCACTGAGGCTGGTGGGTTCAAGCCAGCCCCAGGCCAGCTAAACAACAATGACAACTGCAAATAAATAAATAAATAAATAGCCAGGCATTGTGGTGAGTGCCTGTAGTCCCAGCTACTTGGGAGGCTGAGGCAAGAGAATCGCTTAAGCCCAAGAGTTTGAGTTTGAGGTTTCTGTGAGCTGTGACACCACGACACTCTACTGAGGGTGACATAGTGAGACTCTGTCTCAAAAAAAAAAAAAAAATCAGGATTTTTGTTCTCCATCTTCTAAATTTCTACAGTATTGTTATTCACAAAAGTACTATAAGATAGACATACAGTAACCATTATATAAGTCAGGATCCCAACAGGAAACAGAATTCAAGTCAGAAAATTTAAATGAGGAAATTTTAATAAAGAGACCACTACTGAGTTATGAGAACAAATAAGGGGTATTGTAGTATCCAGACACTAGCACAGCAGGAAGTCTTTAGCAACTGTAAGCCTGAGGAGAACAAGAGAAGGAAACAGAACCCTGTACAAGATGGCACATGGGGAAGGGAAGGCCATCCTATAAGAGCTATGGTTGTGGAAGATCTTAGCCTCTGTTAAAGAATGGAGGTGGGGGGAAGGAATACCTCTACCTGTTCTCCTTCCGTCCTCTTATCTCATGCCTATGCCTCTGTTGATTGAACCCATCCAGAAACCTGGTAATAAGGGAGTCTGGTGATTCAGTCCAAGAGGATCCACTCCCAAGATTACAGAGCAGGACAAAGAGAATAACCTTCAAATCAGGGAAGATTTCTGTGCTCAGCCATGCCCACCACAGTGTTCCGAGTGTAGTAAAGCTCACTATTCTTTTGTGGTCCTTAAAGATAAACAAGAGAAGAGGGAAAATCAGTGAAATACTGCTTCTGTGTGCTCTTTGTTGTTGCTTTTAATCTTCCGTGCCGGTTTACATTTTTCTGACTCTTCCTTCCTCAAGTAGAACTAGTCCTTGGTATTGACATTTGTCGATCTTCCCACCCCTGTCCTCCCCATCACTGAGAATGAACTCAGACAGACTGTGAATGGGTTGGTTAACTTGTCTGGACTCAATTTTTTTTCTCTAATAACATAGGGTATGGAACAGATGCCCCTAGCTCTCTTATAATCCTAAAATGAAGCATGCATAAATAAATAAATTGATAAATAAATAAATATCAGTTCCAAAATTTTTAGAGGAAAATCAGGAAAAATTTTGGAAGGGAAGATGAAAATAAATTATGTTGAAAGGGTAGTAAGAATAAGAATAGTTGAAATCATTGTTTGGAAATTGTATATTTTTATCTACTTTTAGATCTCTGATAATACTTAGTGAAACTCTTCAGGGTAGGAGATAGAGAAGAGGGAGATTCATTAAGCAAACTTAATCCATCAAATTTCAAACTACTTTTCTCAGGAATCCAGAATTTTTCCTAAAATAGCTAAACCTTAAAAATTGCATAAATTATGGTTTACTAAGGAATTTTTATTCATTACTTATATTAGCCATTGGCTAAAGAAGCATGATAGCATTTGCATTTCTGAGAATCTGTTTATTTTACAACTAATAAAGTATAAAGGGATCACATTAGCAATTCTTCTTTAGGAGTCAAAAACAGAATAACTGGGAAAGAGGGATGAAACATAATTATCCTAAGTTCCTTCAAATAACTCCACTATTTGCAGAACATCTCAAAGACATATCCAAGCTTGTTTATATAATTCTGTTTGAATATTACTATTCTCTCCTACGGATCCTTGAGTTCTGTCAACATCCCACTGCTAGGGAAATTCTCTCAGCATTCATAAGAAGTTATCTTATATTTTTTTACCATATTTGTCTTCTGTTACCTCTGGTAGATTAGCTTGGAGGACAATGCTAAGAGCTTCTATCTGATACTTCCCCAGTATACCATTTCTAGCCCTTTATGGCAATTGTGTGCTCAACTGGTTGGCATCTTTTTCCACAGTGAGCTTTCTGAGGGCAGAACTATATCTATCTTGCTCACCATTGTGTTTAATGTCTGGAACATAGACGACAAGTGCTCAAAATATTTTGTTAATAAATGAATAAATATTTTTTTATCTCTTTCTCAAAGTATAAGCCCTCCTGAAGTCAGAAATCCTGTTATTCTAAACAGATTCCCTTTTCTCACTTCAGGTCACCAATTCAAACCTATTAGTAAAGAAATGAGTGTTTTTGTATAGTTAACACACAGGTGCTAACATATACATCTATTTGTTCTACAGATATTTATGTAACACCTACTATGTGCCAGGCTTATGTTAAGTTCTAGAAATAGAATAGTGAGCAAAATCATACATAAGGTTCTTGCCCTCATGGATCATATATAGAGTTTATATATATATATATATATATATATAATCCCAGAAATATTTTGAGCACATATATATATATATATCAGATAATCATACAAGTTAACAAAATATTACAATTAGAAATGCAAAGTTAACTATTAAACTGGCAAAATTTGGATAGCTAGATGATGTTGAGTATTGATATGGATGTCAGGGATCTAGGAATCTTATGTCCTAATGTTGGTTTATATTGATGTACCCAGTATTAACTAGTACAGTTATTTTGGAGAGACTAAGAGTATATAATCAAAGTAACTATACTGATGTCTTATGGTTCAACAATTCCCAAATACTTTGTCATGTGGAGCCATAAGGCTATGAATAAACAGATACCTACTCATTACAATATAACTTGTGATCCTAAAGACATAGAAGGAAACTAACCTCTAAACTGGAAGAGAGGATAAGAAAATGTGGTATACGCACTCCAGGGGAATTCTCCAGTAGTTGGAAACAAAGGACAGCAAATCGTGGCTCATGGACCAAATCTGGTCCATCTCTTGTTTTTATTTTGTGTTGTTTGAAAACAAACTTATATGGGAACATGGACACGTCCATTTGTTTGTATTGTCTATAGATGCTTTTATACTACAACAGAAGAATTCATTACAACAGAAACCATATGATCTGCAAAGCCAAAAATATTTCATATCTGATCCTTTACAGAAAATATTTGCTGAAATTTGGACTAGAGAGCAGAGACAGGGACAGATTTTTTTCTTTTTTATTGTTGAGGATTCATTGAGGATACAAAGAACCAGGTTACAAGGTTACATTGATTGCATTTGTTAGGTAAAGTCCCTCTATAATTGTGTCCCACCCTCAAAAGATGTGTCACATACCATCACTCACCTCCCACCCCCTCCCTCCTTCCTTCTCTCTGTTCTGCCCTTCTGCCACCCCTTCCTCCTTCCCTCTTTCTCCTCTTCCCAACCCCCCATACCCTTCCCTCCTTCCCTCTCTCTACTGTCCTCTTCCCCCACCCCTCACCATGTACTAGGTCATCAACTGTCCTCATATGAGAACTGAGTACATAGGATTCTTGCTTCTCCATTCTTGTGATGCTTTACTAAGAATAATGTGTTCCACTTCCATTCAGATTAATACAAAGGATGTAAAGTCTTCATATTTTTTAATGCCTGAGTAGTATTCCATGGTATAAATATACCACAGCTTGTTAATCCATTCCTGGGTTTGGGGGCATTTAGGCTATTTCCACATTTTGGCAATTGTAAACTGAGCTGTGATAAACAGTATAGTGCAAGTGTCCTTATGATAAAAGGATTTTTTTTCCTTCTGGGTAGATGCCCAGTAATGGGATTGCAGGATCACATGGGAGGTCTAGCTTGAGTTCTTTGAGGATTCTCCATACTTCTCTGACATGGACAGATCTTAAAAACATAGTACTGAGTTATAAAAGTAAAAGTCATAATGATGTATATCTCTGGTTCTCAAACTTGGCTGCACATTGGAATCACTTAAAGTCACTTAAGAATTATGATGCTTGGGTCCCATCATTGGTTTTGATTTTTTGGTATGAGCTACAATTTGAGTGTCAGGTTAAAGCTATACAGATGATTCTGATGTGTAGTCAAGTTTGGGAACTCCTTAGTTGTGTGCATGTTGTGTATTCATGTGTGTAATATCTATTATATCATATGATAAAATATTTTCTTGACTGCACACAAAACAATAATACAAATTTTTGGAAAACACAATGAGGCAAAAAATATATATATTAAAAACATTGGGATGATTGTATGTGAAAAAGGAAAATTGAAAATTTATATGAGTGATTATATAAACATACATACATGCATATATACATAAATACCAGAAAAAGCCCGTGTATGTACCAATGATGTTAATATGCAATGAGAAGAGAAATGATCAATTCAGCTCTTCATCTGTAGTCCAAACAGAAATATTAACAATTACATCTGTTAAATGATGCATATTTTTATGTGCTAGACATCTCCTCTTGGGTGTTTAAAAGGAAAATTTGAACCACTTAGGCCAATATTGACTTCATTTTTTCTCTCAAGTCTGTACCTAAAGAAGCATCTATAGAATGATGAAGTAAATACTTTAAAAATCTATTCCTCTAGCTGAGTGAGGTGGTTCACACCTATAATCCTAGCACTCTGAGAGTTTGAGGCTGGTAGATTGCTTGACCTCATGAGTTTGAGACTAGCCTGAGCAGGAGCGAGATGCCACCCCATCTCTAATAAAAAAAGAAAAACAAGCTTGGCTTTGTGGCAGGTGCCTATAGTCTTAGCCACTTGCAAGGCTGAGACAAGAGGATCACTTGAGCCCAGGAGACTGAGGTTGCTGTGAGCTGTGTTGATGCCTCTTCCCAGCCTCCCCTCACTCTGGGGCAAGAGAGTGAGACTCTCCCCCTACCAAAAAAAAACTGCTCCTCCATAAAAGCAATGAGAATATTGACAAAAATGGCAAAATCAATTATTTCAGAACTCCAAAAATGAACCCAAGTTTTACAACAAATCGAGAAATGCATATTTAAGAAGAGTGCTAAATCTCAGTAAAAATGGTAACGTTCATGGTAACTTGTCTTACTTCCATCACCATTGAACCAGCTCTGTAGTTGACTTTAGAAACCAGCACCCTCAAAATCACGGGAGCTGTGAAAACCAGCAACATAGCAGTAATGGAGAGGGAAGAACAGATTATAGATCCCATGCCCCTCAAAAAAAATCAATCCCCTGAGAATTATCACTATCTGACCTGTTTTGCAACTCCATGGAAAAGCCCTGCTCATAGGGCTTGTCATTATTTGACCTAACTCTGAGCTCACTCACTGAGCAAAGTCCTATCTGTAGGAGTTTGTCAAAAACAATCGTGGCAACTGTTTAACAGCTAGTCACCCGAGACAGTGATACCAGTTGGGATCAAAGAGGTGTTAACTAAAAATCTGAAAGGAAAATTTCGGAAAGATGTCCATAAGAGTCCTTAAAAAACCTCTGACATATTTGTGGGGACCTAGAAAGCCACATGAATATGCAAACCTGTGTGCATGCTCAGAAAATACTTGGGAAGGCCCTAATTTCTGTTTTTTTTTTTTTTATTTCTTCACTTTCTTTTCTTTCTTTTTTTAATTTGATTTTTTTTATTAAATCATAACTGTGTACATTAATGCAACTATGGGGTAAAATGTACTGATTTTATATACAATTTGGAATGCTTAGATCAAAGTGGTTAACATAACCTTCACCTTATTTACTTATTTGTTGTGCTAATACATTTATACTCTACTCTTAATAGTTTTGACATATACCCTTGAATTGTGCACAATAGGTGAGGTCCTACCAATTACCCTCCCTCTTCCCAGCCTCCCCTCCCCCGCCTTTCCTCTCCTTCATTCTGGACTATAGTTGTGTTTTATCATTCATATGAAAGTCTTCAGGGGTCCTCAAACTTTTTAAACAGAGGGCCAGTTCACTATCATTCAGACCATTAGAGGGCTGGACTGTAGACCCGGGACGAGTCAGCTGCTAAGCAGGACAGGCAACGGTGGCGAAAACACCCAGTGAGCCAGATAAATGTCCTGCTCACTGTCCATGTGGCCCATAGGCTGTAGTTTGAGGACGCCTGGACTATGGGTGATTATATATTGCTTTCATAATAGTATTGAGTACATTGGATACTTTTCTTCCATTCTTGAGATACTTTACTAAGAGAAATATGTTCCAGCTCCACCCAGGTAAACATAAAAGAGGTAAAGTCTCCATCTTTTTATGGCTGCACAATATACCATGGTATACAATACCACAATTTGTTAATCCATTCATGGGTTGATGGGCACTTGAGTTGTTTCCATGACTTAGCAATTATGAATTGGGCTGCAATAAACATTCTGGTGCAAATATCTTTATTGTAAAATGATTTTTGGTCATCTGGATATATGCCTAGTAGAGGAATTGCAAGAATGAATGGCAGGTCTAATTTTAGTTCCCCAAATTTCCATCCAAAAAGGACATATTAGCTTGCATACCCACCAGCAATGTAGAAGTGTTCTATTCTCTCCACAGCCATGTCAACAACTGTAGTTTGGGGATTTTGTTATGTGGGCTAATCTTACTGGAGTTAGATGATATTTCCAAGTGGGTTTCATTTGCATTTCTCTGATGGTTAAAGATGATGAGCATTTTTTCATATGTTTGTAGGCCATGGGCCTGTCTTCTTCAGAGAAGCTTCTGTTCAAGTCTCTTGCCCACAATGAAATGGAAATATTTGTTCTTTTCTTATTAATTAGTTTGAGTTCTCTGTGGATTCTAGTTCTCAAACCTTTATCAGAAACATAACCTGCAAATATCTTCTCCCATTATGAGGGCTGTCTACTTGCTTTATTCACTGTGCTGTGCAGAAGCTTTTTAGTTTGATAAGATCCCAGTAACATATTTTTGGTCTTGCTTCAATTCCCAGGGGTATCCGCCTCAGAAAATATTCTCCCAGGCCAATTACTTCAAGTGTTTTCTGTGCACTCTCTCCAAGAATCTTTATAGTTTCATGTCTTAAATTTAAATATTTTATACAGTGAGAATCAATTTTTGTAAATGGTGAAAGGTGAGGGTCTAGTTTCAGTCTTCTATAGGTCACCAGTCAGTTCACCCAGCACCATCTGTTAAGTAGAGAATCTTTCCCCCAATGAAGGCTTTTGGTAGGCATATCAAAGATCAAATGACGATAAGTGGCTGAGTTCATCTTTTGGTTCCCTATTCTGTTCCATATATCTACCTCTCTGGCTTTTGTGACAGTACCATGATGTTTTGATCACTGTAGATCTATAGTATAGCCTGAAGTCTTGTGGCATAATTACTCCTGATTTGTTTTAATTTCTGAGTAATGTCTTGGCTATTTGAGGTTTCTCTGATTCCATATATAACAAAGTACTATATTTTCCAGATCTTTAAAATATAACAAAGGTGCTTTAATAGAGATTGCATTAAATTGTATATTTGGGGGGGGGGTAGTATAGACATTTTAATAATGTTGATTTTTCCCAGCCATGAGCATGGCATTTTTTTCCATTTGTAAACACCTTCATCTATTTCTTTTCTCAGAGTTTCATAATTCTCTTTATGGACATGTTTCACATCCTTTGTTAGGTAAATTCTCAGATATTTCATCTTCCTTGGCACTAGTGTAAAAGGAATAGAATCCTTGACTACTTTTTCAGCTTGACTATTGTTGGCATATATAAAAGCTACTGATTTGTAAGTATTGATTTTGTATCCAGAGATGCTGCTGGATTCCTTCTGAGAGTTTTGTACTTGAATCCCTGGGATTTTCCAGGTATAGGATCATATCATCTGTGAAGAGTGAGAGTTTGATCTCCTCTGACACCATTGGGATACCCTTGATCACCTTCCCTTGCCTGATTGCAATGGCTAAGACTTCCATTACTATGCTGAATAGCAGTGCTGACAATGGGCATCCTTGTCTAGTTCCAGATCTGAGTGGAAATCTTTTCAATTTTATTCCATTCAATATGATACTGGCTGCAGGTTTGCTGTAGATGGCCTCTATCAGTTTAAGAAATGATTCACTGAAGCCTATTTTCTTAAGTGTTCTTATCATGAAAGGATATTGGATATTATCAAAAACTTTTTCTGCATCAATTGCAAGAATCATATGGTCTTTGCTTTTTATTTTACTTATGTGATATATTATATTTATAGACTTACGTGTGTTGAACCAATCTTGTAACCCTGGGATACTGGCTCAGTTGGAGCCAGGGACCACACTCACACCCCCAGGCTCAGTCCACACCCAGCAAGCCTCTGCTCACCAGCTCACTTGGGGCTGGGACCCTTGCCACTGCCTGCAGGACATTCCACACTGGCATCTGTGTCTCTGCTTGCAGGCTCAGTTGGAGCCGAGGATTCTCGCCCCACCCACCAAGCTCAGTCCACACTGGGTGACCACTCTCCTGCTTGTGGGCACCAGCAGAGCCATGGGTTCTGAACCCCTTCCTGCCAAACACAGCCCAAACTGGGGGTCAACACCACGTTTGGCTGGGCAAAATCATAACGAGAGGACTTTTCCTCCTCCTGTCACATGTCCCTTTCTTCCGAATGCCCTCTTTCTTCCCCACTCGTCACAGATTCTGTCCTGATGTTGGGCAGTCCACATTACACCCGGATCTCTCTGGAAACAACTAAACACTCTGGGCTCTGCAGGGGAAAGAACTTCAGAATGTCGTGAGAGGGAGGAAGGGTGGCCTCAGAGTTTGGAATTGCAGAGAAAATATTTGTTCAATTTTATGCCAGGCAGGGTTGTGTCCAGGTTCACAAGTGAGACCTCACTGGAGAAGAAGAACTTGTGTTTAGGTGCTCTCTCCAGTGAGGTAAGATGAAAGGTATTTTGTCCCCTGTTCACATGCAGAGAGCCCGCAGAGAGACTCTCACTTAGGGGAGGGGTCTCCCACCCTCTAGATGATAGGCTTTGTACCTTTTGTACCTGTACTTTGTTTTCTTGAATTCTCTTTATGGAGTCATAGCTTGCCAAACTTCTTTCTTGGTTCAGCTCCCCACCTTTAGTTTCATAGAGTCCAATTCTGTCTAGTTTTACTCCCTCTGATCAGGAGCCTCTTCTGGGTGTTGCTACTAGTCATCCATTTCCCCAGAATTCTATAGTAGGGTACTTTGCCCACACCTTAAAAAACCCCAACCTTTGGGAGTGCTGTGTTGGGCGCTTCCCTTGACATCTGCAGCTCTGTGTGAGCCTGAGCAGACATAGTACCCCACCTTCAACAAATAGAGAAGAAAAACAAAAACACTATAAACCAAACCAAAAGAAACAAACAAAAAACCTTACAGGATAAAATAGGGGGATAAACAAATAACAGGTGCAGAAAAACTAGCAAAATTGAAGTTATTATTAAAGATGGCAACAATGAAAAATTCTATTTATACCAGAAAAATGAAGAAAAAAAGAAAAAGAAAAATCTAGGGGGTAAAAAAAGAAAGAAAAAAACAAAGCAATATATATATATATATATATATATATATATAATATATCTTGCTGAATATTGCCCAGGCAACAAGTGGTCTTCTGGGGTATTAGATGCTAATCACAGTGCTGATATAGCTATATAAGATGGAGACTGGAGGCCTCTACTGACTTCTTTGCTCTCAAACCCCACAGAGTTAAAAGCCTGAATCTCTTCTCAGCCTGATTAAAAGACATGCCTTGACTTTTCCAAATAGTGACCCTTGGCTAAGCAGAGGCTTTCCCAGGAAAGCATGTGTGGTTGCGATCTCTCATGAAGTGGTTCCCTGCTTATCAGGCTCACCAAAATTGGCCTCCCTCAATGCCCCTGAGGGCAAGGTTGCAAGGCAGCTCTCCTAATGCCAAACAATGTAATCTCTGCTCTTCCCCTGTGTCTCAGTCCTGGTCTCCAGGCACTGTTCAAAGTCACTTGATCACTCGCCCAAGGTCTTTCAGTATGGGCATCGCTCTGGGACCCTAAGGTCTCAGGCTGTAGGACAGCTCCCACAATGGCTGTGTATGGCCCACAGCCAAACAATGAAAGAAAATACATGATAAATTGTTAAGTATAGTCACCTTATAGTAATACAGAACACTAGAATTTATTCCTCCAATCCAGTTATACTTTTGCATCTGTTCTGGCCCAGCGGCTCCATCTTGAACTCTGGGCACTGCTCAAAGTCACTTGTCCAATGTCTCCCAAGGTAACTCAACAGAGTTCCCAAGTCCAAAAAAACAAAACAACCCACAGGGAAAGCCTTACTTGTCTGCAATCTTGTTGCTACTGTAGCTACAGCCACTGCGGCTGCCACAGCCTCAGATTGAATGCAAACACTTGCTACTTCTCCACTGCTTTCATACTCCTCCTGGGTTCCAGAAGTCTCCCACTACCTCCCTGCATTCCCAAAGGCACGTTTCTGGACAGAGCCCACAAGCCAGAGGTGCCTGGAGTCTTCTCTCCCCAATCTTACTGCATCCAGTTGCAAAGAAGCTGTTACTCGGCAACCCATAAAATATCCAAATTTCAATAAAATATGAGACATATAAAGAAATAAGAAAGCATTAGAATGATGGTTTACCAAATAGTATGAAAAGAGGGATGGAAATTATTATATAACAAAAATTAGAAATTCTGGCATTCAAAACTAACATATACCATGAATATATGTACATGTACATATTTTTTGTTTTTAAAAACAATATAATAATAATAATGGTTATAAATATATGTATATATAACTTACACCATTATTATTATTTTAAAAAACAAAAGATGTATTTTCAACCATTTCAGTAATTACATAAAATGCATATGGATTAAACACTCCAAACAAAAGGCATGAATTAGTACAATGGTAAAGAATCATGATGCAACTCTATGCTGTCTGCAGTGGACATGGTAGATTAAAAGTCACAAATAGAGGAAAGTAAGAGGATGGAAAAAGATACACTATGCAAACAGTATCTAAAAGAGACCATTATCAAATGAAGTAGACTTTAAGACAAAATTGTACTGGAGACAAAGTAGGGCACATACACATACATATATATATTTGGAACACTTTTGGCAACCATTTGAATTACAGGGTATTGAGGCTTAAAATTGTCTCAAACAGTGTTTGTATTGCCTACCTGATAGAACAAATGAAATATGGGACAAAATTAAACACAGAGTTTGTCATTATTTCTGGAATTCATTGCAAGTGTAGTACATTTTATAAACAAACTTATGTTTGCTTTAATATTTATTGTTGACCCCGAATAAGTATACATATTTATGTGGTATAAAGTGATATTTCCGTGTGTGTATGCAGTGTATAATGATCAAATTAACTAGCACATTCATCACCTCAAACATCTATCATTTCTTTGTATTAGGAACATAATAGTTCCTAATAACATAAAGTTAACTTTTCTAGCTACTTGAAACTACATGATAAATTGTTAAGTATAGTCACCTTATAATAATACAGAACACTAGAATTTACTCCTCCAATCCAGTTATACTTTTGCATCCATTAACCATCCTTGGGCTATTCTTCCCCCTTCCCTACCCCACCCCTGGTAACCACAACTCTATTCTCTTCTATGAGTTCAATTTTTTAGCTTCTATATATGAATGAGAACATGTGGTATTTATCTTTCCATGCTTGACTCATCTCATTTAACATAACACCCTACAAGATTATCCATGTTGCCATGAATAACAGAATTTTGTTTTTTTTGTGGGTAAATAGCATTAAACCATATATATATGTGTGTGTGTGTGTGTGTATGTGTGTGTGTATATATATATATACATATATATATATACACATACATATATACGCCACAATTTCTTCATTCACTTGTTTATTTTATTTTATTTTTTTATTAAATCATAGCTGTGTACATTAATATTATCATGGGCTACAGTGTGCTGTTTCCATATACAATTTGAAATACTTTCATCCAATTGGCCAACATAGCCTTCATGTCATTCTCATAGTTGTTGTGTTAAGACATTTATATTTCACATTTAGAAAGATTCACATGTACCCTTATAGGATAAATCATAGGCGTGATCCCAAGAATCACCCTCCCTCCACCCATCCCCCCCTCCCCTCCCCTCCCTCTCCCCTTTCCCTGTATTCTTAGGCTAAAATTGGGTCATAGCTTTCCTATGATAGCTAAAAATTAGTTTCATAATAGGGTTGAGTACATTGGATACTTTTTCTTCCATTTTGAGATACTTTGCTAAGAAGAATATTTTCGAGCTCCATCCATGTAAACATGAAGGAGGTAAAGTCTCCATCTTGCTTTATGGCTGCATAGTCTTCCATGGTGTACATATACCACAATTTATTGATCCACTTGTTGATGGACATTTAGGTTGATTGCATATCTTGGCTATTGTGAACAGTGCTACAATAAACATGGGAGAACAGGTATTTTTTGACATAAAGATTTCCTTTCCTTCAGATATATCCAGCAGTGGGATTACTGTATCATATGGTAGTTCTATTTTTCTATATAAAATCCATACTGATTTTATATAGCTGTGATAATTTACATTCCCAACAACGTTGTATAAGAGTTCCCTTTTCTCTGCATCCTAGTGAGAATCTGCTATTTTTTGTCTTTTTGATAATAACCATTTTAACTGAGAGACTGTATCTCATTGTGGTTTTTATTTGCATTTTCGTGATGGTAGATGTTGTTGAGCATTTTAAGATTGGCCATTTATGTAAAGAAGGACACTTCATAAAGATAAAAAGGTGAATATACATATCAAAAAGACATAACAATTATAACTACATGTGAAATTAACAACAAAGTCAAAAATACATAAAGCAAAAACGAACAGAATTAAAGAGAAAAATAGACAATTTTAAAGTAATAGCTGGCAACTCTCATATTATACTTTAAATAATGAATAGAACAACTAGACAAAAGATCAACAAGGAAATAGAAGACTTAAATGACACTATAAACCAACTATACCTAAGAGACATTCATAGAATATCCTATCTTTTTCCATTCAGGCTACTATAAGAAAATAATTTAAAATGGGTAATTCAGAAATAATAAGAATGCATTGCTCATAATTTTGGAGACTTGAAAGTCCAAGATTAAGGCACTGGCAGATTCAGTGTTGGGTAAGGGCCTGTTACTCACAGAAAGTGCTGTCTGGCTAAATTCTCACAAGGTAGAAGGAGCAAACAGGATCTTTCAAGCCTCTTTTATAAGGAGATTAATCCCATTCATGACGGCTGTGCCAAATGCTAATCACCTCCCTAATTCCCCACCTCTTAATACTGTCAGATTGGGTATTAAGTTCCAACATATGGATTTGGGGGCCACAAAGATACACACCATAACATTCTTCCTCTGGTTCCCCTAAATTCATGTCTTTCTCACACTTAAAATACATTCATTCTGTCACAATAGCCCCAAAGTCTTAACTCCCTCCCAAATCAACTCAAAGTTTAAAGTTCAAAGTTCATCTAAATAATATCTAAATCTGATATGGGTAAGACTCATGGTATGACTCATTATGAGGCATATTTTCCTTTAACTGTGAGTCTGTGAAATCAAACAAGTTATTTTCTACCAAAATACAATGGCAGCACAGGCATAGGATATGCCTTACCCTAAAAGGGAAAAATAGGAAAGTTGAAAGGGGTTATTTATTTCAAGTAAGTCCCAAAACTCCCAAAGTCAAACCACATTAGATTATAAGACTTGGGAATAATCTTCAACTCCATATACTACCTTCCTGACACACTGGGTGGGGGTAGGGGACTCCAAGTCTCCAGTTGACCCTGCCTCTATGGTTTTGTGAGCATAGGCCTCATAACAGCTTTTATAGGCAAAAGTTGGGTGCCTATGGCTTTCCCACACTGAAATTGCACACTAGTGGCTCTAAACTTTTCGAGTCTCAGGAGCAGCTCCTCTCCCATGGCTCTATTAAGTATTGCCATAGTGAGGGGCTCTCTGTAGTGGCCCCACCTCTATGGCAGTTCTCTCCCTGGGTCATGAGACTCTCTGGGGGCATACTTTGAAATATAGATGAATTTTGCCATGCCTCCATAGCTCTTGCACTCTGTGCATTCATGTATATGGCACTGCATAGATGCTGCCATGATTTGCTACCTGTGCCTTCCTGAGAGGTAGCTTGAGCTTCATTTGGGTCTAACTGAGCCATAGTTCAGGGAGCCATGGAATTCTTCACCTGAATTGAGGAGCAGAGTCTTAAAATCATTCTGCCTTCCCAAGGCAATTGAGAACCTATGATGGGTTCTCATCATTATGAACTTATGATGAGTGGAGCAGCCCTGAAGTTCTCTCAAATGCCTTTAGGGCCATTTTCTCATTATCTTCATGCATAGCATATGGATTCCTTCTATTCATACTGATCTTCCTATCAAATGGTCGCTTGGCCACACTGTTGGTATACTCTCGTAGACATACTTTTTTATTATTTACAACATGGCCAGGATGAGAATTTTCTAAATCTTTAAGTTCTGCTTTCCTTTAATTTGCTTCTTTCTTCTCATATTTTACTGCAAAGAGTCAAGAGAAACCATGCTGCACCCTCAACATTTGGCTCAGATATTTCTTTCACCAAATATCCTGTTTCATCACTTGGAAGTTCTGTCTTCCACAAAACATGAGGACATGGATACAATTTGGTTAAATTCTTTCCCACATTGTAACAAGGTTTGCCTTTCCTCCAGTTTCAGTAAGATGTTCCTCATTTCCATGTAAGACTTCATCAGAATAGCCTTTACTGCTTACGTTTCTACTAACATTCTGTTCAGTGCTTAAGTAATCTTGAAAAAGATTGAGGCTTTCCCTATGGCTTTCTTCTTCTGAGCTCTCAGCAAAATCACTGCTATGATTCATTCACAGGAATAGAAACTTGCTAGCATGTACCTCCAAACTTTTTTTGTCTGTATCCTTTACCCAGTTCAAAAGCTACTTCTATATTTTTAAGTACTTGTTACAGTAGCACCCCACTCTTGTTACCAATCTCAGTCTTAATCTGTTTAGGCTGCTATAACAAACTGGCTTGGACTGGATAACTTGGAAACAATAAGACTATATAGCTCACAGTTCTGGAAGCTGAAAACTCCAAAAACAAGGAGATGGTGATTTGGTGTCCAGTGATGACCTATTATTCATAGATAGTACCTTTTAGCTGCATCCTCCTATGATGCAAAAGCCAAGCAGGCTCTCTCAAGCCTCTTTTATAAGGGCACTAATCCCCTTCATGAGGTCTCTGCCATCATAACTTAATCACTTCCCCATATCTCAGCATCTTAATACTGTCACATTGGGTATTAAGTTTCAAAATGAAAATTTTATGGAAATGCAAATCTTCCCCCATGGTACTGCTCCCCCAAAGAAGAATATATACATTTTTTAAATTGTAATATTCTCCGGGATAGATCATGGTCAGACAATTAAAGAAGGCTCAATAAATTTGGAAGAATTAAAACGATTCAGAACTATACTCTGCAACTATAATGGAATGAAATTAAAAATGAATAACAGAGGAATATTTGAGAAATTTTAAAATATGTAGAAATTAAACAAAACACTCTTAAATAACCAACAGATCAAAGAAGAAAATTAAAAAATACTTTAAAGTGAATGAAAAACAAAAATACAACATACCAATAGTTTTGGTATGGTGCTAAAGCAGTGCTTAGAAAAAAAATGTATAGTTGTAAACACCTATATTAAAAAAATAAGAAAGACTTCAAGACAGTAACATAACCTTCCATTGTATTAAATTAGAAAAAGCTAACTAAATCCAAGGCAAGTAAAAGAAAGGAAATGATAAAGCAAAAATAAATGAAACATAATAGAAAATAGCAAAGAACAGAAGCAAAGCAAAAAAAATTGTTCTTTAAAAAGTCAACAAAATTGACAAACCTCTAGCTAGAATGATCAAGAAAAAAATAGAAAAGTCAAATTACTAAAACCATGAAAGGAGGGAATATTATACCAACCTTATATAAATAAAAAATAATTAAAAGCGAATATTAAGAACAATTATATGTAAGCAAATTTGACAGCATAAATAAAATGGACAAATTCCTAGAAAGATATAAACCACTGATGTTGACTCAGGAAGAAATGCAAAACATCTTTATATACCTATTAAAAGGAAAAATATTGTGTTGATAATTTAAAAAGTTCTCACACAAGTTGACTCCAAGATGTCAGACTAGAGACATCTCCTTAACAGCCACTCTCAGAAAGTTTGGGCTATGGGGACTCTGTCTAGCCCTTACTGGATAATCTGGTTAAGAATCACAACTAGGGCACAATGAGACAGTGAGGGACTGCAGGAGCCTAGGAGTTTTCTATTTTTGTTACTGCTTTTCTGTCTCATTTTTTTCTTTTCCTATTTTCTCTCCTCTTTTCTTTGTTTTTGTGATTTTTCCCCCTACTTTTCTCTTCGTTCCCTCATAAACTGCCCAAATGAAACTCAGATATCCCTTCCTTTAAATTTTTTTTCCTCTGTTTTGTTCTATTCTATTCTGTCTTTCTTTTTATTGCTAAGACAGAGCCTTGCTCTGAGGCCAGAGCTGAGGTACATGGCATTGGCCTGGTTCATAGATGCTTCAGACCCCTAGGCTAGGGTGCCCCCCTAGCTTTGGCCTTCTGAAGGACTACATTGACAGGTCCCTGCCGTGATACACTGCTCATTTTCCTCTATATGTGGCAAAGGCCAGGTCTTGCTTTACTTCTGGCTGGTGAGGAGCTCCTAACCTCAGGGGACTACTTAGCCCCAGCCCCCTGGGATCCTACAGATTGCATGTATGGATAACCATGCATTGCCCAGTATCACTGTTATTTCTATTTTCTCTTTTCATCTTTCTTCTCTTTTTTAACAAAACTTTTCTTTTATTTTTTTCTCTTTTCTCTTTTTCTTTCTCTTCTCCCTTATCACTCTTTTCTCTTCTCTCTTTTTTCGCTAAACCAAAAGACCACTCCAACTCCCAAGCACAGAGACAAGAAAAATTAAGGAGAAGGTGGAAGGGAAAGGAAAATGAAGGGGATGGAAGTTAACAAGAAGAAAACACACATGAGGAGGAGCCAACAAAAAATTCTGGCAATGTGAAAAATCAGAACAAATCAACTGAAGCCCCAAGAGATCACAAGGCAGCTAACACAAAGAACCCACCTATATAGAAATTATGGAAATGATAGAAAGGGGATTTAGAATATGGATGGCAAAAATGATGAAGGGAATTGAAGGGAAAGTGAATTGGATAACAACCAAAAGGAAATCCAAAAATTGACCAAAGAAATGTGTGAAAGATATGATTAAACTAGAAATGATATGTTGGAGCTTAAGAAATTGAAGGAGTCATTCAGAGAACTTATAGGTTGAGTAGATGGTATCAATTACATTAAACCATGGAAAAGAAAGAATATAAGAGCTAGAGGATAAGGCTATTTAGCTAACTCAGGCATTTAAAGAGGCAGAAAAGAAGAGAGTAAAATCAGAGCAATCATTTTGAAAATTAAAGGACTGCACAAAGTATACAAATATACAAATTGTAGGTATCCTTGAAGGAGAAGAAGCAAGATGGAAAGGCATGGAAATCATTCTGGAGGATATCATAACTGAAAATTTCCCAAGCATTACCAAAAGTTCTGACACACTCCTTTTACATGGCTATTGAACACTTGTTCATCTCAGTAGAAACAGAGCATTTCCTAGGCACATTGTAATGAATCGGGCCATGATAAAAATGAAAGAAAAATTCTGCAAGTAGCCAGGAATAAGAACCAATAGAACTACAGGAGAAGATCCATCAGGGTGATAATGAATTTTCTTTCCTTTTTTTAAATTAAATGATAGCTGTATACATTAATGCAAACATGGGGTACAGTGTAGTGTTTTCATATACATTTTGAAATACTTTCATCAAGCTGGTTCACATAAATTTCATGTCATTTGCATAGTCATTGTGTCAAAATATTTATATTCTAGTTCTAGAAAAGTTCACTTGTACCCTTGTTAGACAGAAATATAGGTGATCTTTCCAGTCACCCTCCCACCATCCGATAATGAATTTTTCAGCTGAAAGTTACAAGGCAGAAGAGATTGGGCTATGACTTTCAACTTACTTAAACAAAACAACTTCCAGCAAATGATACTGTATCCCAGCAAACTAAGTTTTGTATTTCATAGAGAATTCAAATCTTTTATGGACAAGCAATTATTGAGGAACTTGGCAATATAAGACCAGCCCTGCAGGAAGTAGTCACACCCATACCACCCACAGATCATCGCAACAGACCACCAGGAAAGTAAAGTCACCCAGAAACAAATGGTGAAAGCCTAGCTTCCTCAATGGCTCAAGTGATAAAATTAGGCATCAGAACACCACAAAAGACAAACAGATCTCGATCAAATGTATCAATTCTCTCAATAAATATGAATGGATTGAAATTACTACTGAAAAGGCATAGGCTGACCAATTGGATAAAAACGCAAAAGCCAACTATATGATGTATTCCGGAACCACAACTAACCACTACAGACAAAACAAGACTCAGGGTGAAGGGTTAGAGAACAATATTTTAGGCAAATGGAAATCAGAATAAATAAGTGATTGCAATTTTATTTTCAGATGTAAGTTTATTTAAAGTAACAAAAGTAAAGAAAGACAAAGATGATCACTATATACTGGTCAAAGAAACAAAGAGGACATTTCAATTGTAAATATATACGCACCCAACTTATATATGCTCCCATTTGTGAAAAAAACTTTAACTGATCTGAACAATATCCTATCCTACAACAACATATTAGATAGGGACTTTAACAACCCTCTGATAGAACTGGACAGATATTCTAAACAGAAACTGAACAAAGAAACCAGAGACTTAAATAAAACCCCAGAACAATTTGATTTAGTAGATATACACAGAACTTACCTGTTCAAAGCTAATGAGAATATGTTCTTCTTAATATCCCAAGGATCATACTCCATAATTTATTGTATCCTAGGACACAAATCAAACCTCAACTAAATGAAAGGAATTGAAATTATACCTTGTATCTTTTCTTTTCTTTCTTTCTTTTTTTTTGTAGGTTTTGGCCAGGGCTGGGTTTGAACCCACCACCTCTGGTATATGGGTCCAGTGCCCTACTCCTTTGAGCTACACGTGCCGCACCTACCTTGTATCTTTTCATACTACAAGAGAATAAAGGTTGAACTCAACACCATTAAAAACCTTTATTGGCACACAAAGTCGTGGAAATTAAACAATCTTATGCAAAATGACAGTTGAGTTGAGTAGGGGATAAAGAAAGAATGATTAGATTTCTCAAACATACTGACAATGAAGCGAAATGGTAAAAAGAAAACCTTTTGGATACTGCAAGAGCAGTCCTAAGAAGGAAATATACCATATTAGAAGCCCACGTCCAAAAAACAATAAGAGTGCACATCAATGACCTAATGAATCATATCAAGGAAATGGAAAAGGAAGAGCAGTCTAACTCCAAACCTATAGGAATAAAAGAAATAACCAAAATTCACCCAGAAGTAAATGAAATTGAAAACAATAGAATCATTCAGAAAATTAATGAAACAAAAACTTGGTTCTTTGAAAAGATAAGCAAAATCAAAAAACTTTTAGCCAGGTTAACAGAAACAGAAAAGTAAGATCTCTAATAACATCAATCAGAAATAGAAAAGAGGGAAATAACAACAGATACCACAGAGATACAAACAGGCAAGAGAAGGATGTTAAGGACATCCAAATGGGGATAGAGGAGGTCAAATTTTTCTCTTTGCCAATAATATGGTCTTATATTTAGAAAATCCCAGAGACTGAACCACAAGACTCCTGGAAGTGATCAAGAAATACAGTAATGTCTCAGGGTATAAAATCAATGTCCACAAATCAGTAACCTTTGTATACTCCTATAACAGTCAAGCTGAGAAGAAAATCAAGGACATAATTCCCTTCACAGTAGCATCAAAGAAAATGAAATACCTGGAATATATTTAACAAAGGAGGGGAAGAATTTCTATAGAGAGAATTATGAAACCTTAAGAAACTAAATAGTGGAAGACATTAACAAATGGAAGAATATACCATGCTCTTGGCTAGGAGGAATCAATACTGTTAAAATGTCTATACTATTCAAGCCAATCATAGATTTAATGCAATCCCCATTAAAACACCAGTATCATACCTTGAAGAACTGGGAAAAAAATAGTTCTTTGTTTTATATGGAATCAGAAAAAATCCAAATAGCCAAGGCAATTCTTAGTAATAAAAACAAAGCCAGAGGCCTAACTCTCCCAGACCTTAGGTTTAATTTCAAGTCAACAGAGACCAAAACAGCAAGGTTGGCACAAAAATAGAGACATAATATGAAATAGAATATAAAACCTGGAGATAAAACCAGCCCCTTATTTCCCTCTGATATTTGATAAACAAAACAAAAATATATACTGGGGGAAAGAATCCCTATTCAATAAATGGTGCTGGAAGATCTGTATCACCACATGTAAAAGACTTAAAGTATTCTTTCACCTTTCACCACTTATAAAAACTGACTCATAATGGATAAAAGATTTAAATCTTAGTCAAGAAACAATGAAAAGCCTAGAAAAAAGTGTGGGAAAAACTCTTGATGATACCAGCTTGGGAAAGATTTTTATGACGAACACTCTATTAGCAACTAAAGCAACATCAAAAATAAATAAATAGGACTTAATCTAAAAAGCTTCTGCACAACTAAGGACACATCAAATGAAAGCAAATAGACAACTTTCAGAATGAGGAAAGATATTGCATGTTACAAATCTGACAAAGGAATCATACAAAGAAATCAGTCAACTACAAAGAGCAAATAATCTCATCTATTACCAAGCAAGATATATGAAAATAATTTTCCCTGAAGAAGACAGATAAATGAAGAATGGAGAACACTTAAAGAACTCAAGGTAGACCTCCCATTTGATCCTGCAATCCCATTGCTGGGCATCTACCCAGAAGAAAAAAGTATCCTTTACCACAGGAATACTTTCACTAGACTGTTTATAGTAGCTCAATTTACAATTGCCAAAATGTGGAAACAGCCTAAATGTCCATCAACCCAGGAATGGATTAACAAACTGTGGTATATGTTTACCATGGAATACTATTCAGCCACTAAAAACATGGAGACTTTACATCTTTTGTATTAACCTGGATGGATGTGGAATACATTATTCTTAGTAAAGCATCACAAGAATGCAGAAACAAGAATCCTAGGTACACAATTCTGATATGAGGACAACTGATGTCCTAGTACATGGTGGGGAGTGGGGGATGGGGATAGCTGAGAATGGGAAGGAAGGAAAGGGTGGGGAGACAAGGGGGGGTGGTACACTTTTGGGGGTGGGACACAATTATAAGAGGGTCCTTATCTAACAAAGCAATCAATGTAACCTGGTTCTGTGTACCCTTAATGAATCCCCAACAATAAAAAAAAAGGAAGACAGACAAATGGACAACAAACACATGAAAAAATGCTCATTATTGCTAATCATCAGATAAATGCAAATGAAAACTACTTTGAGATATTACCCAACCTCAGTAAGAATAGCCTGCATCATAAAGTTCCACAGTTGCCAGTGCTGGCATGGATGTGGAAAGGAGGGAACACTTTTACAGTCTCTTTGTAAAGAACTAAAAGAAGATCCTCCTCAAAGAACTAAAAGTAGATCTTCTATTTGATCTCATAATCTCATTACTAGGTATCTACTCAGAAGAAAAAATTCCTTTTATAATAAGGACATTTGCATTAGATCAGTGGTTCTCAACATTCCTACTGCTGTGGCCCTTTAATACAGTTTCTGTGGGTTGCGACCCACAGGTTGAGAACTGCTGCACTAGTTTGTTTATTGCAGTTCAATTTACGATTGCCAAGATATGGAACCAACTCAAATGCCCATCAAACTATGAGTAGTTTAATAAATTGTGGTATATATATGCCATGGAATACTATTTAGCCATAAAAGATGGAGACTTTACATCTTTTGTATTAGTCTGCATAGAGTTGGAAAATATTCTCTGTTTAGTAAAGTATCATAAGAATGGAAAAGTAAGTATCCAACATATTAAATCCTAATATGAAGCCAATAGATGAACTAATACATGCTCACATAAAAGAAAAACTCAATTTAATTTAAGTTGGAGGGAGAGGGGAGGAGTCTGTGGAGAGGGGAGGAAGGAGGGGAAGTGGAGTACTCTCACCTACCAGGCACAACATGAGGCACACTTCCTGGATGAATAGCACAACTACAACAGGAACCTTATCTTATAAACACAAACATTGTAACCTAATCGTTTGTACCCTTATACAAATAAAAAAATAAAATCTTTAGAATAGGAATTAAAAATAAAATAAAATCTCATACAAAAAAGCCCAGACCCAGTTGTTTTCACTGCTGAATTCTACCAAACATTTAAAGAAGAATTAATACAAGTTGTACACAAATTCTTCCACAAAAATAGAAAAGGAGAGAATATTTTCCAACTAATTTTATAAGGCAACTGTTACTCTGATAACAAAACAAAGACATCATATGTACAGAAACTACAGACCAATATCCTTTATGAGTACCAACATTGTTAGCAATTATTAACAAGCTGCAACTGGAAACATATGAAAAAATTTATACACCACAACCAGGTAGAATTTATTAGAGTAATTTAAGCTTAGTGCTGAGACAACTAATATCAGCATGCAAATAATAAATTTACCCCTCTTCCTCATACTATACATAAACATTAATGAAAATGCATCATAGACCTCAGTATGAAAACTAACATTATAAAACTTTTAGACCTTGAATTTGGCAATGGATTTTTAGATATGACATCAAAAACACAGGAAGCAAAAGGAAAATATGTAAATTCAACTTGATAAAAGTTAAAACCTTTTGTGTTTCAAAGGATACTATCAACACAGTAAAAAGACAATCCACAGGTATATACATCTGACATGTAATTTGTATCCAGAATTTAGAAACTCTTAGAACACAACAATAAAAAGGCAAATAACTCACAACCCAATTTTAAATAAGGGGAAAAGTATTTGTATAGACATTTATCAAAATAAAAAGAAAGAAAGAAAAGAAAACATGTACAAATGGCCAATAGCCCATGAAAAATGTTCAATATCATTAATTATTAGGGAATTACACATTAAAACAACGAGATACCACTTCACACCCACCATGATGGTTTTAATAAAAAAGCAGAACATATAAGCGTTGGTAAGGATACAGAGAAACTATAAACCTCATTCATTACTGGTGGGATTGTAAAATGGTACAGCTAATTTGGAAAACAGCTTTTCAGGTCCTCAAAATGTTAAACATAGAGTTGCCATATTAGTAATTCCACTCCAAAGTGTATATCCAAAAGAAATGAATACATATTCCCCACATAAAATCTTGTACATGGACATTCTAGCATCATTTTTCATAATAGCCAATGTGGTCTATACATTCCATCAAACATTATTTAGCTATAAAAATGAGTAATATATTGATACACGGTATACTATATTATATGGGTTAATGCTGAAAAATTATACTAAGTGAAATAAGCCAGCCCCCAAATATCACATATATGAAATGTCCAGAATAGGAAAATTCATAGATATAAAGAGTAGATTAGTCATTACCAAAGTCTGGCAAGGAGGGCATAATGGTCAGTGATGCTAATGGATAGAGTTTCTTTTTTATGTGATGAGAAAATTATCAAAATAGATAGTGGTGATGGTTGAATATGTCTATAAACATACTAAAAACAAGTGAAGCATTCAACTTATATACTTTAAAGGGTGAATTTTATGTTATGCAAATTATATCAATAAAGTAGCAATTAAAAAATTATGCTCATATTCCCAGACTCTTTATTCTAGTGAATGCCAGATGACTCATCCATTCATGCAAACCAGTAACCTTCCTTGACAAATTCTGTCCCTACTCACCTTTTAAGTTTCTCACTTATTCCTACTAATTTCTCCTCCTACATGCGACTGTTGACCAATCTTCCATTACTTCCTTCCCAAAATATTCAATAGCCAATTAACTAGTCACCCTTCATCCACTTTTATCTGTTTTCCTATTCATTCTTCACCTAACATTCTGAATAATGTTTTCAAAATGAAAACGTTAATAAGCATTTTTATGAATACAAAATTACATAAATAAAAGTGTACAAATTGTTAGCATCTAGCTGTGTGAACTACCACAAAATGAACACACCCATAGAAACACTACCCAGGAAATAAAACATTATCAACTGGTGGTGCAGCTGCTCACACCTGTAATCCTAGCACTCTGAGAGTCTGAGGCTGGTGGATTGCTTGAGCTCAGGAGTTTGAGTCTAGCCTGAGCAATAGTGAGAACCTGTCTCTACTAAAAATAGAAAAAATAGCCAGGCATCATGGTAGGCGCCTGTGGTCCCAGCTACTCAAGAGACCGAGGCAAGAATCTGAGGTTGCTGTGAATTATGATAATGCCACTGCACTCTGCCCAGGTCAACAAATTGAGATTCTGTCTCAGAAAAAATTATCAGCATTCCAGAATATCTTCCACTTCATGTTTCCTTCCATTTGTCACAACCTCTTCCCTTTACTATCCTAATTTCTACCACTGTACATTGATTAGTTTTGCCTATTTTTGAAGTGTATACAATAGAATCATACAAGAAGTGCTCTTTTATGCCTGGATTTTCTCATTTGATATGTTTGGCATATTCGTTCAATTATTGCATGTAGCAGTATATCGTTAATTTTCATTGCTATATAGTATTTCAATTTTGAATCTAATATAATTAATTAATACATTCTTTAGTTTTCAGACTACTGTGGTTGTAATAGCCCAGTTCTGCTTTATTAAAATGAAGCTGATATAAATATGCTTGTACAAATATTTTGGGATTCATATATATTCATCTCTTTTGAGTATATACATTGGAGTGGAATTACTACATCATGGAATATGTCATGTTCAGCTTTGGTAGATATTTCTAAGTAGTTTTCCAGTGTGACATACCCTACCAGCAGAGTATGAGAGTAAAAGTTGCTCCACATTCTCACTAATACTTGGTATTGTCACTCTTAAAATTTGGCCATTCTGATGGGTATATATGTTTTTTTATTGTCATCTTAATTAGCATTTTTGGTTATGGTATAAAACAGAGGTTAAGAATGACTTTTCTTTCCATATGGTTTTCTTATTGATCTGACACTAGTTATTATTAAGAATATCCTTCCCCTGTTAAAATGAAAATTTAATTATGCTAGAATGAAGAGGAGAGTAAAACTCTCAGCTTGGGCTTTAATGTTATTCTTAATGGCAGATTTCAACCTGAAACTAAGGATTCATAGTTTTCAGGCAGCAAAAAACCTTTGCTACCTATGACTGGTAATGAGCCCTGCTGTCTGGAAGAACAATAGGAAAGCATCTTGAAATGGTAATAGTTATTACCAAGCTCAATCCCATGAACTACTTGAATAGTTATAAATGAGCTGCTAGTGATGGTCATACCACAAGATCTCTGCCAAACTGAAGAAAATTATGTCTACCTCTAGACAACTTGATATCTGATATGCAGATGACTCTTCAATGAGAAAGATGCTGTAAAGCCTTTGGATACAAAGTACTCTGTTATCTTTGAAAGCTGGGGATGTAAATCAACTTTGTTTTTCTCATTTCAGGATGGTAAAACTGAATAGAATCAACTTTTATGTATGACTTTGGATTTTTTGCCTGACAATCAGATTCCTGGCCAGGAGCTCTTTATTATCTGGCAGCTACATGGATCATATGGGTCACTTGTTTCTTATGTCTTTTCCCTGTTACTCATGAGAGACTAGAAGACTGAAATACAAGACAGCTAGCTTCCTACCCATGCTCTCTGTACTACAGATCCTCAGTGTTTTTCCCCTCCCTAGATTTAATCCCACCTCCTGTATTTTCTTACAGCCTTTGAAAAAAGTATCATAACATACAAATATATAGATACTGTCCAACCCTTTGAGCAAGTTTACTCCCCTTGACTTTAACTGTTCTGCTGACTTCCCTCAGACTACTCCCTTACCACTCCCTTTTTTGCTATTCATGTTTGGTATAGTTCCCAGCACCCATCATGCTGATTCATGCCTCTCTTCCTTTCATCATGATGTTCCCCTTGCCTGGAACACCCTTTCCACCTTCATTTTCCCACTGTAGGTGAAATTCAGAAACCTTCAAAAATCTATTAATCACCAAGAATCATTTCTATGACTCAAGTGTGCTAAATGCCTTACACCTACCTTGATAACCACATGTACCCCATGGTATCAGAGAGACTGTTTATGTGCCCATTTCTTACATGTTGGTCCACATCTCATTTATTTTTGATCCTCCAATATCAGGCATAGTACTTGGGACATTGTGGCAGTTCAATCCATTCATGTCAAATGCACCTAAACTGCAGTAGGGCAAGGAAAGGACTGACTTACTCAGAAATTCTTTTCTTTTTTTTTGAGACAGAGTGTCACTATGTCACCCTCTGTAGAGTGCTGTAGTGTCACAACTCATAGCAACCTCAAACTCTTGTGCTCAAGTGATTCTTTTGCCTCGGCCTCCCTGGAAGCCGGGACTATAGGGGCCTACCACAATTCCTGGCTATTTTTTTTTTCTTTGCAGTTGTCATTGTTACTTAGCTGGCCTAGGCCGGGTTCATACCCACAGCCTCGGTGTATCTGTGTATCTGTAGGCTGGCACCCTACCCACTGAGCTACAGGTGCAGCCCAGAAATTCTTATAATACCCCCAAGGCTGCCAGCTTTGGCTAAGGTCAGTCCAGACAACCACTCACTCTAGAGTCACAGAGGAGACTTAAAGCTCAGAAGTTTGTAACTTGTACATAGGACCTCAGCTTATAGGATTATAACTTCCTTTGTCATGTACTTATTTCTAAAATTGAATAAATAAGTTAAAAAAGGCAACTAAGTACCCTCCATCTCATGTTTTCTTAAGCCAGCAGCAGACTGTATGACATATCCTTCAAATAACAGTGGTATTCTAAGGAATTATTTTTAAAAACACAGCTCAGCCAACAAGTGCACTTAGGGATCTTGTTGTTTGTTTTTGAGCATTAAAAAAGTTAAAATTGCAGTGGTCAGTGAGTGTAGACTCATCCCACACTAGCTCATTGGTTCTTGTAGCTCATTAAAAGTGTGAAAAAGTCCAACATAATTTTTAAAACATCATCCCAAATTATTCAGTTGGTGTTTAAATCTTTAAAAAGTCTCAGTAGATAATAAAGAAAAATAACATAATGATAGCTTACTATGGTTGGTAACTTATATTAGATAATTGTCCAGCATAGCAGCTAGGATTGAGAAAGGGACAAAAATGTTTCTCTATTTCACCCCATTCATGTATATTCCATGCCCTTCTTTGCTATGCATCCCAGGGGTCTTATGGACTGCACTACCCAAGCTTCCTTTCTAGGTGAATTCTGGTTGAACTATGTTATAAAGGGATTTGTGGGGGATCAAAAAATGATAGAAGAAGGTATTTCTTCCCCTGCTTTCTCTCTACATCAGTTCCACATTTTTGGCATGGTTGTCTTCCTATGTGATTATAACTCGTGCTGAGAAGTTTTTTTCTCTTCCCTGTTCCATGCCTCCAGGCTTTTTCCTGTTGTCCCTTGAGGCCTAGAGGTGATAATGGGTTTACAATGACAGTAGTTTCTGAGCACCACAACATTGGCTTTTTTAACCAAGCCCACACCTTTGTAATTAGTCCCTTCATTAATGTTTTTTATTTCATTCACCATGCTGAATATTGTTTACTTATCAGGATCCCAACTGACAAATGCTAAATGTAATGCATCTGTAGCATCTGTTTCAGATCACAATTGAAGTAAAGTCCTCCTGTGCCCCCGTGACATGCACTGAATTAAAGGAGAAAACAGGAAAACCATTCTTTGCTATTCAAGAGAGATTTATAATTCACCAAAGATGATGCTTAAGAATAAGAAATACCATTTAAAAGTCATTTTGAGACCCAACTCTACCATAAAAAATCCACAAACATGAAAAAGAAAAAGTGTAAAAGTTTTAAATCAGTGGATGCATTCATAAGAAAAAACATATTAACAAGGGAAAAGGCAAATAAATGGCATTTAGTTTTTGAATAAATTATGGAGATTTGAGGCTATCACTTCTTTAGGCTGCAATAACTATTGCTCTCTTCTTACTCCATTATTGATACAACAAAATCAAATCACTATTTCTTTGAAGAGCTATAATTCTTCTCTAAAACTATGCATTGTAATTAGCTCTATCCCTTTAGGACCCAAGGTGGGTGGATGCAAACTTGGATTAGGAGGTAGGCTTAGAGGAGATGACCTCAGAAAAGCTGAAAGAAAACCAGAAACAAAAGATGGAGAAGGATTCAGATTACTGGAATATTCCAAATGATTCTAAAGCTAGATAATAATGTGTCAGAAAGAATGGCCAGAGTTTGGAATAGGTCCAGACTGAAGAAAGAGTCTGAGTATTGGGTATTACTATCCATGCAAGAAATACAAAAGGCACATATAAGGAGGTACTAAATATCAAACCATTGCCTCATTCTATTAAGTTTTATATATTTCTGTTATAAGGATAAAAGTAAATCCCTTTAAGGCTGATCTAAAGAGTCTGGCTGTGGTAGGATCAAAAATGTTAAGAGAAAAGAAGTTCCTGATGAGAAGATTGGAAGAGATTATTTATATCCTAAAAGAACATTATAGATTGACTCATTTATTTACTAAATTATTGAGTTACATTTTCAGATTTTTTTGAGTTTATTTTTCCACCTAGTGCTACAGTGGATCAGAGTTTAGAGATTCTGGTATTGACGCAAACTCAACTTGTTTCCTAAAGATCATATTTTCCTTTAAAAGTTATATGAAAACTCCCTTGGAATCACAGAAAGAACATTTTAAACAAACTGCTTAACACATTTGCTTCCAGCTAAAATAAGGTAAAAGGTCCAGATTAATTTTCCACTTGAAATAACCATATAGTGAGCAAAATGTATGAATTCATTATTTTCAAGACAATCGACAGTGTATTGCAATGAAGAACAGTGTACTAGTTAGTGTTCTCCAGAAGAATACACACACACACACACACACACACACACACACAAGAGGGTGACAAAAGAAAGTATCCATGTTTTAAGAAAGGAAAAAACTACTAAAACTATAATATTTAATATATACCAGTAACAATGAATTTGACTTCTGCAATTATAAGAGGTGCTCAAAGTAGATACCATTAGAAGTGATACCCCTGTTGACCAAAGGCCTCCCACATCTTCCTTTGCGCACATCACACACAGTACTATGCACTTCTAATTTATCATGAATGTGTGCAATTGTTAGGCATGTTGGAGATTAGTTGCATACTCACACCTGCATTATCATTGTACTTTCACAACATTTTTGAACTTCAAATACCACCCAAAATGGTCTTTCACTACTCAAACCACAACCGTGCTTCTACCATTTTCTTTGACTGCCCTGCATAGTGATACGAGCATTCATTTAATTAACACCATCTTTTGAGTGAATGACATACTACTCATACTACTCATATATACATTGCTACTATAATTTAATTTAATTTTGAAAAGTAATACATAGATAACATCTCTTAAATTATGTAGACATTTACTGGCACCCATTATATATATATAGTGGGGAGCAAAGGCTCTTGCCTCTTTAAGGTTTGCAGAAAAATCACTCGTATGAGGCAGCTTGATTAATAGGTGAGAAAAGTTATAAATTTATTTTATTGAATGTGCATACATGAGAGTCCACAGAATGAAGATTTAACTACTTGACAAGGTACAGGTTTTTAAAGAATGGGGATTTTAAAGTAGAAAAACAGATTTTCGGAGGGAGAGAGGAAGAGGCTTAAATACCTAGCAAAGGTGGTCTTGTTATATATTGACAAATTAAAGTTTACAAGTAGACGTCTTCAGAGAGAATAAATGGTAAATGTTTCTGTTTAGACCTCTGAAGTTATCAGACTGTCAGTTAATCTTTCCTAGATCAGGTAAGGATAAACCTGGCTGTATTAATGCAGATTCTCTACGGATGTAAATTTCTGCCCACAAAAGACATCTTTGCAGTGTTACTTCTATCTGTGAGACTCATGACAGTCACCTCAAAATGTGTCAAAGAAATTTATTTTGAGATAAAATATTTCTAATTTCCTTCAATATACATATGTAAAGGGAATTGGCTTGTATGATAATGGAAATCAAGTAGTTCCATGATCCTCTCTGTCTATAATCTCAAGAATCAGGAAAAAGTCAGTGGTGTAATTCAGTCCAAAGGCCTGAAAATTGGTGGGAGGTGGCAATGGTATAAATCCTAGACTAAGTTCAAAGGCCTGAGTATCAGGAACACTGATGTCTGAGAACAGGAGAAAATGGATGTTTCAGCTCAAACAAAGAGATCAAATTTCCCTTCCTTTACCTTTTTGTCCTATTCAGGCCCTCAATGAAGTAGATGATGCCCATTCACAATAATGACAATATTTATTCAGTCTATTAGTTCATATGCTAATCTCTTCCAGAAACACCCTTCCACACACACCTAGAAATAATGTTTTACCAGCTATCATAGCATCCCTTAGCACAGAAAATTTAATGCATAAAATTAATCATCACAGATAGTGACCCCTGAGAAAAGGGATACATCTTGCCTCAGTAGTGGGAAATAGCCTTAAACCAAATAACTCTCCTCCTGCATAATAAGTCTTAAAATTGAGATCTGAAAGGATAAAAGCTATTTTTAATTAACTCAACAGGATCCAAGAAGGAAATACAAATAACATTTAGAGGAACAAAACATATCTAAAACTCAACAAGGTAAAATTCACAATGTCTGGCATATGATCAAACATTAGCAGTCTAAAAGAAGCATTGTTAATGTGTATACTTTAAATGGGTAAATTGAGTGGTATTTTAATCATATTTCAACATGTGCTGTGAAAGGTATTACAAAGAATACAAAGAAGAAGGAATATAAGACCTATGAAGAAGAGGAAACTCAATCAATTTAAATTAATCCAGGGGTGATACAAAAGTTAGAATTAGAAAAGGACATTAAAAAGTTTTAACAGTATTCCAGATATTTGAAAATTTACATAGTAAATTTACGAAGTAAATTCCCAGCTATGAAAACTACAGTGTCTGAGATTTAAAAAATATACTGAATGGTAATAATAGCAAATTAGATCTCATAGGACAAAAGGTTGGTGAACTTGAACTTGATATAGCAATAGGAACTATACAAAGTGAAACAGACAAATGAGGGGGTGAATGAACTCAGTATCAGTGATAAGTTGAACAAATAAGGTGGCTAATATACATGCAGTTGAAGTCCTGTAAGGGGGAAAGGGTGCATAAAAAATATTTGAAGAAAAAATAGCCAAAAAATTTACAAGTTTGGTGAAAATTATGAAAATTATAAACTTGCATATCCAAGAATCAAACAACATCAATATAAAGAAAACAACCTAAAGGAACACTATAATAAACTTATTCAGAACTAGTGATAAAGGGAAAATCTTAAAAGCTACCAGAGAAAAAAGACACATTGCATACAAAGGAACAAAAATAAAGATGACAATAGATTTATTTTTTTAATGTTTTTTAAGTTTTGTTTGTTTGTTTGTTTGTTTGTTTTTTGCAGTTTTTGGCTGGTGCTGGGTTTGAACCTGTCACCTCCCATATATGGGGCTGGTGCCCTACTCCTTTGAGCCACAGGTGCCGCCCTGACAATAGATTTCTTATTAGAAATAATACAAGCAAAGAGACAGTGAAGCAATATTTTTAAAGTACTGAGAGAAAAAACAAAACTGTCAACTTAGAATTCTATAAGTATTGAAAATATCTTACAAAAGCAAATGAAAAATAAAGGAATTTTTAGACATATAAAAGCTGAAAGAATTCATCACCAAGGTACCTGCTCTATAATAAATGCTGAGGCAATTCCTTAAGGTAAAAATAGTGATACTAGTAGAAATATGGATCTACATAATGGAATAAATGACTACATAAGTAAATACATCCATAGTATTATTTAACTTTCTTTAAGACATATTTAAAGAAAAATAATAACAGACGGATGTGGAACTTATAAGTAAAATGTATGAAAACAACAGCACAAAAACCAGGAGGAAAGAAATTGAAGTATATTATTGTAAGACTCTTATACCTATGTAGTAGTATAATATCACTTGAAATCAGTCTGTAATAAGTTAAAATATATATACTATACACCCTAAACAGGGGTCCTCAAACTTTTTATTTTTTTAAATTTTTTTTATTAAGTCATTTGTACATAGATCATGAATACATTTATACCATCATAAGATTCAATGTGTTGATTATTTGTACAAACTGGAATGCTTACATCCTACTAAGCAACATAGGCTTCACCACTTTTACTCAATTACAGGATTAAGACATTTATGCTCTACACCTGATAGATCCAACTTGTACTTGGAATATGTTCCATAGGTGTTATTCCTCTACCAACCCTCCCTCTATCGTTCCACCCTCCTCCCTTCCCCTCTCCCTCTCCTTCCCTCCTTCATCCTTAGGCTATAGTTGTGTTACATTTTTAACATGCATGTGTGAATGATTGTAAATTGGTTTCACAGTAGTACTGAGTACATTGGATATATTTTTTTCCATTCCTGAGATACTTAACTGAGAAGAATATTTTCCAGTTCTATCCTTGTAAAATATAAAAGAGGTAAAGTTTTCATTTTTTTTAATGCTGCATAATATTCATGGAAGAAGCCCAAGTGCCCATCAACCCATGAATGGATTAATAAATTATGGTATACGTATACCATGGTCCTCAAACTTTTTAAACAGGGAGCCAGTTCACTGTCCCTCAGACCATTGGAGGGCTGGACTGGGGCCCGAGACAAGTTGGCTGCTAAGCAAGACAGGCAGCTGCAGCAAAAATACCCAGCAGACCAGATAAATGTCCTCAGTGGGTCGCATGTGGCCTGCGGGCCGTAGTTTGAGGACGCCTGCCCTAAAACATCTACCAGTAGGTAATAAGCCAACAATGGAAATGAAATGGAATCTTTTAAAATATTAATTTATCCAGAAGAAGATAAATAAAAAGAAGAAAAGAACAAAGCACAAACTGGACAAAGAGAAAACAAATAGCAAGTTGGCAGATTAAAACTAACTGTGTTGATATTTAGATGACATGTAAAAGAAATGAATACCCCAATAAAAGGCTGAGAGTGTCAGAATGAGTAAAAATGCAATACCTAACTATATGTTTTCTTTAAAGATGTAAATAGGTTAAAACTAAATGACAAAAAGATATATCATGCTAACAACAATCAAAAGTAAGCTGAAGAGGCAAATACTAATAATAGACAAAACAGATTTCCAAATAAATTATACTAACAGAAATAAAGGCAGCCATGTCGTGATTAATAAGTCAATTTATAAAGAGGACATTACCATCTTAAACATTTACACACCTATTAATGAGCTTCGAAATACATGAAGTAAAACCTATCTGGTTTTTACTACAAAATTGCATCATAAAATTGCAAAAGGGAAGAGACAAATCCACAGTTGTATTTGGACATTTAGATCTACCCCCAATGACTTATAGAACAAGTAGAGAGAAAAGTATCAAGGCTACAGATTTAAGTAACACTTTCAGTCATCTTGATGTAACCAACATTTATGAAACACTTCACTGAACAATAGCAAAATGTATACATGTAATATGTATCAAGATAGACTGTATCCTTGGCCATAAAAAATGCCTCAATAAATTTTAAAGGATGAGAGTCAGAAAAAGTATGTCTTCTGACCACAGTGGAATTTCCTTTAAAATTAATACTGAAAGGACCTTTGGAAAATCCCTAAAATTTTGGAAAATGAATAACACGCACACATCTGGATAACCCATGAGTCAAAGAAGAAATCAAAAGAGAAAATAGAAAGTAGTTTGAAATGAATAAAGGTAAAAATATAACATCAAAATTTGTGGGATGCTAATTCAGAAGTAATTAGAGGGAAATTTATAGGACTGAACACCAGAATTAATAAAGAAGAAAGGTGTCAAATCAATGACCTTAGCTTTCACCTTAAACAAATAGAAAAAAAGAGCAAATTAAATCTGAAGTAAGTAGAACAAAGTAAATAATAAGTATTAGAAAGGAAATCAATGAAACAAAAAATGGACTTAAGCAGGAAAGTCCATGAAACCAAAACCTAGTTCTTTGAGCACATCAACAAAATTGATAAATCTTTTTTTTTTTTCTTTTTAAAGTACTTTATTAAGATGTTTCTCACAAACTAAGGGAGAATAGGGGAACTTATTTACTAGGAAGAGAAAAATCCTTATTTTATAACATATGAGAAAAGCACCAAAAAGAATTTGGCATAGTAATTGAGCTCCAGAGTTTATATTTCCAGTTCTTTTAATCTATACTATATTGTGGCAGTGGTACTTTCAGAAGCTTTCAGAAAGAACACCAAATCCAGTAACACCTAAAGTGACAGATAACAATATATATTTACATAGTTCATCAAACATAAATCCTCTCTTGTAAATACACAGGTTAAGATTAAATATGATATAAACTACCTGTTTAGAAATAAGATTATTAGCACCAAAGCAGATTACAAAACAAATGTTACTAATTGAAGAACCAATAGTTCATTCAGATAGCACTGTATGTTCAACAATATGTTAAAGACTTTTCTATATAACTTAAGATACAGCCTATTTTTCTTTTATGAGAGAAATGTACGAACAGTACACTTGATTATACCCCTGCAAATGGGGCATTTTTTTAGAGAAGGGGCACATTCCTGGCACACTACCGGATGACCAAGGAATAAATACAATGGAAACCTCTTTGTCCATACACACTTTACAAGTTCTTTCTTCTTGTAACCTCCTCAACTGTTCTTCCAGTGACAGACCTGAAACATCTTCTGTTGGAATATACTTCATATTCTTATCCACAAATAAGTCCTTATATAATGTAGAACCGATTTCTTTTAGACACTTTTTGAAGATGTTGGCTGCAGCATGTCCTTTCACTAAAATGGTATCAATCTGTTCTCTTGCTTGTAAAGGTATCTGTGTTTTTTGTTTAATAATATCATGTTCCTGTTTATTAATTACATTGACCTTTAAAAGATTATCCAGGATAGGAAGCACACACGTCAACCACTGCAAGAGAGCTATTCTATTCTTCCAAATTAATAACAAGTCATCTGATGCCATTTCTTCAGCTTGTCTTTCCTTTTCCTCTTCTCTTTTTTCATTTTCAGCATTCAGAAGAGCTGATATAATAACACTGACTGTTTTGTACTTCTCTCCAGTAGTTAGGATTTTGCTCTGAACTGTCTTACCAGGCTTCTACTAAAGCCCATTTCCAAGGCAGATTTCACCACAGGTGTATTCATCATGACTGCATCTTCTGAAGAACTTTCTCCAGATACAAAATGAACAATTGGTGGATCAGCATTTTCATCTCCAGGAGTATCTGAAGTTGACAACAGCTGTTCAAGAAGATGAAGATATCGACCTTGAATCTCATCAACAAATCCTTGCCCTTTCATGTATATCAAGAACTCACACCTTGGAAACCACTTGGCATGTTCTACTCATGGATCATCTCCAAATTCTCAACACCTCAAGCCACCATCACAATAAAAGCATTTGACATCATCATTGTAACCCACGTAATAAAAACCAGCACTTGCAAGCTTCTCAGGACGAACTGGAACACTAGATGGCTAATACACAAATGTTCTCATTTGAGCTGCATATGTCTGCATGCTCAGATTTGAAATGCTAAACCTCAGAGTTTCTAGAGAATTTTCCAAAAACGGACAGTTGGGAAAATGTCTCCAGTGTTCTGATATAGCATCAGCCTTTGGTTCCCAGTTACTTAGCTTCCCACCACAAGCAAAGCAGGCTACCCTATCTCTGGGTCCTATATAATAAAAACCAGCTGTTGCCAATTCTGATGGTGACAGAAAGGTTAAGGGCCACAAACGATAAGTAAGAAATCTGGCTTCTTCAGTACTCATTGTATAACTGTAGTGGTTAGTCCTCAATGCAGAGAAGTCTTCGACTGCTCTAGAATTGAGAGGGTTTGGTGAAAGGTTGGAATAAGAACCACTGAATGAGCCACCATGTTCCAAAGTGGGAGATGAAGAATGTGCAAAACTGCTTCTCACTGGAGAAATATTCTTAGAGGTGGATCCCAGACTAGCTGAAACCAGATTCTGAATAAAGCTACAACTAGCATACAGCTGTTTATGCTTTTCAATAGGATTGTCTCCTTGTTTCCAGTTATCCAGAATCAGGCTGTAACAGAGGCATTTGACCTTGTCATTTTCACCCACGTAATAAAAACCAGCATGAGCAAGGCTCCTTTCTGAGACAGGAACATCAGCAGGGAAAGTTGAATATGTAGATATTCTGTACAGTTCAGAGGAAAAGTCACACTTCATCTTTTGTTGTTGTCATTTGTCCAATTTGACAAGATTGGGCTATCTTCCATTATACTCTTATTCATTTTTTGAGGTAAGGGACTTAGGACAAGTCTTTGGGAGGTAGTTTTGTGCATGAGTAGGTGATAGAACTGCTTGATGGCTAAAAAACCTTCCCATGAAATTTGTCTCTTCACACTAAATTATATTTTTACCACAAAAGGGAATAAGTGATACAATCTTACTTATACAGAATTCACTATACCTTCTTCACTGGATTTACATCTGCATTTACACTCAGGTAAAATGAAAAGCTCTCCTCAGTTGCCAAGATACTATTTAGACCTCCTCAGGATTATAATAGACTTTTAGGTAATTCAAGTGCTGTTTGCTCATAATTTGGCATAATATTAACCTAAAGGCCTAAATATGTTGATGCCCTTCTGAAACACCTTGATTTCAAGGTTTATATTCTCAAATTCTAAACAACTATAGAATACCTAAATTATGCCTCTAGTTTACAAGATATGAAGCCTTGATATCAGGCTAATTACTGATTATGCCACAAGAGTAAAAAATTACATGCAGACTTCTTTCCCTATAAACACTTCAATACATCTCCCCACATATGGTCATACTATCTAAAAGCTAATTTCACAGAGCTTATCATCATAGTATTTAGTTAAGAGGCTAGATTAGCTTCAGTTAATTTCTGAGGAAGGTAACATCCACCTTTGTTGAACCCATGCCTGTTATGGTGTGCATGATGTCAAATGAATTTTGCTTGAAGTTTACAAATTGTAGACTCTTTCATCTTTGTTAAATATCTATATTTGTTTCCATTTCCTGCAGCAACATTATTTAGTCTCCCTCACTTTGTATACCACTTTTTTAATACTTGAGCAACTGAAGACATTTTCTCCATCAACTTGTTGACCATCAGATTTCCACAGCACATACTTTGTATGCTGCATTTAAAAATTAAATAATCTGTTCTTCATTTACGAACCATTCACTTTTAATATCAGTCATGCTGTAATTAAAGATGAGTTTTATCAAAAAATACAGACTGTCCTTTCTAGTGTTATTAAAAATGCCCAACAAAATCTTGTATTACCAACAGAACTGCTGCTTAGCATAATAGCCCAGTAATTAACTCCCCTAACCCTCTTTCTGATAACTGTTTAATATTTTAAAGATATAATTCATACACAAATTTACACTCCATGGAATTCAAACTATATCCCTTTATAAAGTTGCAGTGTCTCCATAATGGGATTTATTACTGCAATGGGGACAAAATAGGAAGGAAAAAGACTTCAGGCCTGTAAACCGTGGTGCCGGCGCACCCAGCGCAGAAGCTGCATGGCTGCCTGGAAACCGCCTCAAAGCCGGGGACTTGCCATGGCAGGAGAGGTGTCGGGTGCAGCCATCCCTGCTCTGGCATTCCTGAAGGCCCCCCAAATTGATAAATCTTTATCCAGACTTATCATGAAAAAAAAGACATAAATTACTAATATCTGGAATGAAAGATGAGGTATCATTAAAGATTATGTACATATTAAAAAGATAATAGAATTTGTTAAACTATTATTCTATAGTATTCAACAACTTAAAATTTAAAAATTGAAAATGAAAATTTTCAAATTTCATTTGTTACAAGTGAAAACTTCTGGAAAGACACAAGTTTTGAAAGCTCACTCAAGAAGATATCAGTAATGGGAATTGTTCTACACTTATTAAAGAAATTGAATTTGTATTTATAAAGCTTCTCACGTAAGACACTCTAGGCCCAGATAGTTTCACTGGTGAATCCTATAAAAGATTTAATTAATAAATAATTCTAACTTTAAATGAACACTAGAACTAAATTTAAAATAATAGAATACTACCCAGCTGTCCCTAAGAGGCCACAATATACCCTGATACTAAGAGCAGGCAGACATTATAAGAAAAGAAAACTAGTAAACAATAATCCTCATACACACAAATGCAACAATTTGAAACAAAATTTTAGCAAAACAAATCCAGCAAAATGAACAGAATAATGACCAAGTGGGATTTTTTCAAAGAAATGTAAGGTCTTTACCATCTTAACAAATCAAAGAATATAATTCACCACATTAACAAACTTAAAAAAAAAAAAAGGTCAAGTAAGTAGTCCTAGAAAAATCATTTGACAGAATCTAACACTCATGTACTCAGTAAACTAAGAATAGAAGGAAAATACCCCAAAGCTGGTGAAAGGCATCTACAAAAACCTACTGCTAATATACTTAATGGTAAAAGTTTGAATGCTTTCTCTCTAAGATCAGGAACAACACAGGCATGTCCACTCACAGTATTTCTAGTCAAGTACATAATAAAGGTTCTAGTCATAACCTAGTAAGGCAAGATAAAGAAATAAAAGCATGCAGATTTGAAAGGAACAGGTAAAGCTACTCATACTTTTGACATGATTGTATATGTAGAAAACCTGATGGAATCCACACAAAATAAGAATAAGTGAATTTAGCAAAATTGTAGGAGAAAGATCAATATACAAAAATTGACAGTACTTTTGATATATAGTACCAGAAACAAATAATTGAAAAATGAAACAAAAATACCCTTGATAATAGCATCGAAAATATAATATTAAATATTTCAGGAAAAATCTGGCAAAAGATACAAATGACCCATTCATACACATGAAAACTTCCAAAATATTGCCAAAAGAAATTAAAGAAGTTCTAAATCAATGGAAGGGATATACTGCATTCATGAAATAGAAGAGTAAATATTGTGAAGATGTTAATTCTCTCTTAATTGAAACTATGGATTCAGCACAATCCCATTGCAAATTTCTGTAGGCTTTTTGTAAACATTGATAACTTGATTCTAAAACTCTTATGAATATGCAAAGGACCTAAAATTGTCAAAACACTCTTAAGAGACAACAAAAAACTTGTAGGATTTACACTATTTTACTACAAGACTCATAAAACTACAGTAACCAATACAGAGTGGTATTTGTGTAAAGATATACAAATAGGAATAGAACAGAGTATCCAGAAATAGACTCACAAATATGTAGTCAAGTGAATATTTTTAAAGGTGCAGAGGAAACAGTTCAATGGAGAAAGGATAATCTTTTTAACAAATGGTACCATAACAATTGGATATTCATACACACACATACAAAAGAACTTCAACCTATATCTCACATTATATATAAAAATTAGTTCAAAATAGATCATAGACCTAAATGTAAAACTTAAAGCTGTATAATTTCTAGAACAAAAATTTAGGAGAAAACATTTATGACTTGGATTAGGCAAAGATACCTTAGATGTGCCACCACAAAAAAGATTTACAAAAGAAAAAAAAAGATACTGCATGCCATCAAGATTAAAATTTCTGCACTTCCAAAGGCACTGTTAAAAAAATGAAAATACAAGATGTATAATGTAATAAAATCATACATATATTATACACATCATAGGTATGCTATTATGTATACCCACATATTATAAAGGATGTGTATCCAGAATATATAATGAACTCTTAAAGCTCAGTCACTTTAAAAAAAATCCCCATTTTAAAAATGTGGATGAACAATAGGCACATAAAAAATATTCAACATAGGGAAATACAAGCTAAAACCAAAATGACATACCACTACATATCTATTGAAAAGGACAGTATTAAAAAGATCACCCATAGGAAGTATTTGTCAGGATGTGGAGCACCTGGAACTCCCATACGCTCCTAGTGGAAATCTAAAATGATTTTGAAAAAGAGTGTGGTAGTGTCTTAAAAAGGTAAACATACGCCTATCATATCATCTAGCTATTAAATTTCAAGTATCTACCCAGGGAAAATGAAAGTATATATCCCTACAAAGGCTTGCATATAAATGTTTATATCAGTTTTATTGGTAAAAGCCCCAAACTGGAAACAACATCAATGTTTATCAATAGGTGTTTGGATAAACAAACTATGGTATATCTGTACACAGAAATAAACCAGAAAAGAAATGAGTGAGTACATACTCATTAGTGGTTCTATTTATATAAAATTTTAGACAATCCACCATAATCTATATTTTAAAATACAGTCACTGCTAGCATGGGGATAGGTTTTTGTGGAGAAAAGATTTGGCAGGAGTGATAAATTATAAAAAGTCACAAGAAAATTATTAAGAGTGAAAGATATGTTCATTATCTTGATGTTCATGGTGTCTCAGGTATATACATATGTCAGAACTTATCAAATTGTACACTTTAAATATGTTAACTTTACTGAATATCAATTATATCTGAATAAAGCTATCAAAAATTTTTTAAAACGAAAGGAAAAACAAAACCCACTTTTCTACAGCATCCCCTAGTGTAGTAGATGTTATATGTGGTAATATATTCCTCCTGTGCATATTTCTCCTGTGATAACTTTACAGTATGTTCTTTAATAAAGTTGTCAGCTCTCTGAAGGTAGAGGCAATGATCTTTAAGCTGTTTTGCTTAATTTCTCCAAGTATATTGGTTACAGACCTGGCAGAAAATTTATGAAATATTTAAGTTAAGGCAATTCAAAGAGATTTTAATAAAGGATTTTTTCACCAAGATGAGGTCAGAGTTTAGGGATATCACACAGGTGTTAATACAAACTGGGGTGGGTTACAGTGAGGTGTTATCACCTGTAGGCCTGAGAGGACAAAGGGAAGATCTGCTTATCAGAACTTGAATTCAGAGAGAAAGTCATGTGGAGAGGGCTGTAACCTTTAGTCAGGGGGATACAGCCAGTCTTAGTAAGCCCACAATGTGAAAGCTGTGGAGAGTAGCCAACTGAAGTCACTGTTTTACTCACTGCCAGAGCTTCCCATTGCATAGACCCAACAGGATTTCAGAGAATAGGGAAGACCACTGATGTAGTCTATACAAGTCAGTCTCTGGAGACATAGAGCAGAGCACAGATGGGTGGAGGATGGGTCTGAAGACATAAATGAGGATAGGTAGCATACGGGGTATCTAGAACTATGTTGAATATGTGCTAAATTTGCAAATGCTTTTCGTCTGACTGATAAATTATTTATTTAAAAAAACTTGAAAAACCATCATATTCTGCTTTAGAAGAATGACTATGCATTGGCATTTGAAAGCACTTTAGAACTATCTGAAAAATCAATTGACATTTATTTTCTCACCATTGCCTCCTCTGCCCTTCTAGATCTATTAAAATCATGCCAAATAAAAAATTTCCAATTATTCCTTGATTTTTCCTCTAAACTCTTCTTCAAAACACAGATGTTTAAGTAAAATGTAACCACTGGTTGGAACCCCGAATTTTTTAAGTGTCCCTCCAAAACCAGTTTCCATGTTCAAATAAATTTGGGAAATTAAACAAAGTGAAAACAATTTATACTAAAATTTATTCGTGTCCTTACTATGAAACTGTGTTTGAGGACTCTCCTAGAATAAGTAATGGATGTAATGTTTACCAAGTTTATTACCTGGAGCTTTTTTTTTAAACCTTGAGAAACCAAGGTTCCATGGTATTCACTCTAGGAAACATTTGAAAGATGGAGGCTATGCTAACCAGTTTGATGTATTTCAAATTGTGTACAAACCCAGCACATTATCTCTATAAATGCATTAATGTACACAGCTATGATTTAATAAAAAAAAAAAAGATGAACAAGTTGTCAACAGCACTCCCAGGAGCCATCCATTTATAAACAAACAAAGACAGTAGCAATTCCCAGGGTTCTTGTAAGGTGAAATATGGGTAAAGATATAGAGGAATCTCTTGAACAGGTGAGGATAGGTTACTGGACAGGTGCTAAGCCATCTGTCAGTAAAGTTAAGTTCACAATCATAGAACTACTAGTATAATACATATTCCAGGCTTAACCCATAGTGGAACTAGTTTTGTTTCTCTGTTTAACCCTTGGAAAAGAAGACAGGAGATTACACATTTGACAATAGTGGTCACAAGAGAGCAAAGGTAAGGAAGAGGATTATTTTATTTCCTATGAAAGGTAGGTCCCAAATTGCCAGAATCCAAAATGTTTCTTTGGCAGTAACTCCATCCACCATATTAGACATTAATACTTATGTGAAATCATTGTTAGACAACACTTCATGTTCCACTAATTGACAATAATTAACTAAATTTTGTTAAAAGATAGACTCTCACTTTATCACCCTTGGTAAAGTGCTGTGGCATCACAGGTCACAGCAACCTTCAACTAGTGGGCTTAGGCAATTCTCTTGCCTCAACCTCCCAAGTAGCTGGGACTACAGGTGCCCACCACAATGCCCAGCTATTTCTTGCTGCAGTTTGGCCTGGGCTGGGTTAGAACCCACCACCCTTGGTATATGGGGCCAGTGACTTACCCACTGACCCACTGAGAGGAGTTTAATGGTCTATTCTACAGTGACTATGGGGACAAAGAATGCAGACATGCACAAACACACATTCTGTATCAGTAAGATATGTTAGGTATATTTTGAAAGACAAGATACAATCAAATGAAGCTGCTTGTGAAAAAAAGACAATATTTAATTAAATGTGTAAGTATAGTAGTAATGTTACATATCAATACAATATTGAATTACACATTATAGGTAATAGGTATAAAAGAAATATTAGAAAAGAGAAGATGACGTGATGTATTGTTATCAAGGAAGCTTCTGGCAGGAGGTCTGTGGAGGGACACTCTGACATCCTAGAGCATTATTCAGGCTGCCTGGCAAAGGGTTGGATTGGCTTAGTTTCTTTCTCTCCCTCTAGCTGGTGGAGCAGCTCAAGGTCTGAGCTTGCCACAAAGTCTACAGGTGATATTAGCAAGGGCACACACCCTCTAAAAGATTGATGCCCAAGCTCAGACACTATAACTCCCAAACCCCTGTATGGTTGCTCTTATACCTTACATATAAATAGGTGAAGCAGCAGGAGCACAAGAGTCCTTTTCCTGAAGCATGAATCCTAATGTGTCTCACTATGCCAAGCATTCCTCACTGTGTGATAATGGAAGAGTAGAGTATTGTATTGACCTGTAAGATAAAGCCTGCACCATGTTAAATTTGTGCCTGTTTTCCTGAGCCCTTTACCCAAGAAATTTTATGTATCTATATACATGGTACACATCATATTTTCTTTTAAAAGGCAACAGTAATAGAGTTTTAAGGGCAGAAGAACTAGTGTTCTATCTAGTCCTCAAGTTAACATGAAACAGGGGCATTAAAGACCAAGAAGGTTGGTTTGGATGACACTGGATTGCAATAATGTTTTTTAAGCATGATTTTCAAGGGGCATACTTCCCTCTACCCAACTCCTTCTGAGGAATTTATGCTACTCTTTTGTCACCAAAGTCACAGAATCATACAAAATTACAGTTAGAAGAGATGTTAAAAAATAGCTAGCCTAGAGCTCCCATATGGAAACCAGACTTAGGGACTCAAGTAATCTAAATATGAAATAATGGGTTCTTTTGGCTTTCAGTCCAGTGTTCTTTTCATTGGGCCACATGGTAACTTGAAAACAAAGAGAAACAAATGTAAGCAGAGAAGAACTCAATGCATAATCATGAAATGATAACTTGAAAATCACCTGTACTGTATGCAGACCCATAAGGCATTGGCAACTTTTTCATAGTCCTCAGGGTTGCCCTTTAGAACATCCTAGTTAGCACATTTTAGACATAAGGATGGTAACCACAAGAAAAGTGAAAGTCATTTTACTGCTTTTTCTTACTGATTTAAAGAATGACAAAATTTTTGGGATAGCAACTCTTGTTTTCCAGCCAATGTATTACACACTAATCTTAAAAAGAAATCTCTTAGGCTTCACCTTTAGGGAAAAAATATGAACAGGCCATTGAAAAAAGTATTGCCTTATTTATTACATCAACGTATCAAGGCATATCTTTCCAATCTGTGTGTGAAATTGGGGGATAGCAGTAGTTCAGGCCACTTTCACTCTACAGTACTAAGGAGAAGGAACAAAACTTCAGTATCTTAAATCCTGGGTAACAAATAGAAATGAGGGAACTATAAGATATACAAAAAATGGGTCACTCAAGTGCTAGGACTAACTTCCCTCTCTCTCTCTCCAGGCTTTTTTCCTTGCTGGTCTATCCTGTTCCCTCTTTCTCTACAGTAGGAGTCTCTCTCTCTCTGTTTGTGTGTACTTACATTTGTATGTACTGAACCTTCCTGTCCCCAACATAGTAAAGAGGACCAAATGTCACATCCTCTGTTTTTTTATTTTTTTAATAGAAGGTGGTTGACAACAATTTTATTTCCTGGCTCAAGATCTCCTAAGCACTCTCAGTATTAATAAAAGTGATGGTGGAGGGGCAGAGGCAAGATGGTGGACTGCAGCCAGCTTTCTACAGAGGCTCCTGTCCAGAAGGAGACTTAAAGGACAGAAATTTAGCAAGAGAGCTGATGGTTTGGAGCTGAGCCAAGAGAGAAGATTGAAGAACGCACTTCAACCTTGCTGAGGTGAGCTGAGACACCAAAAATACAATCAAAAGGTACAAATTCCACCACCAAGCATACAGGAGTCCCCTCCCGCACAAGAAGGGCTCACAGTTTACTTCATACAAACAAGTGATCAGAGGTCAAACAACCTCCCACTCTATCCCATGGGAGAGACCCCCTAAAAACTGGACCTCCTACACCTGCTGGTGTGCCACGGCACTCTCCTATCAGGCATAAAACTGTAAAACTATATAACCGTATATATTCGCTACCTGCAAATCTGAACTCCCAGGATTCCTCCTACTTTTACCCCGAGGTCTGGAGGTTTGTCACCCATTGAATCCAGATTATTGGGCATTTCCTTGAGAGGAGTGGAGGGAGAAAGTGTTGGCGCTGTTCTGTGCTGACAAGGTGGCACGGGAGCGAGGAAAGGATGGTGAGCTCAGAGGAAGCCATACAGGAGCAGTATCCTGAGCTGTGGGAAATGCTCACATCCCTTAGGCCATTACAGATAGGCATGCCCTGTCTCTCTGGGAAAGAAGAGGTTCTGGACAGCAGCCACTGGTGGAACAGACTTGGGAAGTTCTGTGAGTGAAGAGACCATAATAAGCACCTAGCTCTCAGGGGAATATAGCACAGACAAAGGCAGTGGGCGGGCAGAGGCTGGAATTGACACCTGATTGTAAACTCTAATTGCTTGCTGCCCAGGGCAGAGTTTCTTATCAGCTCTAGCAGCCTCTGACCTGCAGAGGAATTTAGCTAGGACAGAAATAAATTGCACAGTGGCTATGTCCTGTTCTGCAGCAACATCAAATAGGTGCAGGGCTGAAAGAGAGTGAACTGCCCCTGCCTATATTAAAAACATTCAAGGTCCCCCTGCCAGACTCAGATCTCCTGGTGACATAGGCAGTCATAAATCCTGGGAGCACTTGATCACTGGAGTGAACTACATCACAGCCCTGTGAAATTACCAGTGACTGTGTGCAAAGTGGGGAATGAGAACCTTCCCTGGGAACCTTATCAGACGAATTCATTTGCTAGGTGGGTCCTTTTGCCCTCATAGGGTACTGGAGCAAAGTATATCTGAGCTGCCAGCAGAGCCCTCTTATCTAGCTGCTGGAGACATTTGAACTCTCCCACTTGAGACTGGTGCTGACTGGGACAACTGATTTGGACCCCTTGAACTGGTCAAATCACCCAAGGACTATCCCAAGTGGCACCCAGGGTATATGGTTGAGGGAAGGTTTGATTTTCCTTGCCCAATTGTAGTTTGTGGGGGGCGAGGCAACTTAATTGCTGGTATTATTTCACAGCTGAGACTCCAACCAAGAGTAACTGATTCACCAGGGTAGAACAGAGACCAGCTGAAAATAAGACAGAGCCACTTAGCCACACCACAACAAGCAGGTCCCCAGTCTCTCAGGCCATAACACCATACGTCTCCCTGACAAAGCTCAAGGGGAAAAGCCAAACAGGGCAAAATAATCATGGGGCAGAATCAGCAGAAAAGCTCTGGTAATATGAATAATCAGAGTAGATCAACCTCCCCCCAAGAAAGGATGTGGCAGAGGCAACTGAAGATCCCCTTCATAAGCAGATGGCTGAGATGTCAGAAATCAAATTCAGAAATGGGATTGCAAATAAGATTAATAGAATAGAGGCAAAGATAGAATTGGAAATTCAAGGAACATTCCAAAAGTTCACTCAAGAATTTAACGAATTCAAAGACAAAACCACCAAAGATTTTGAAACATTAAGGCAAGAGATTACAGCCCTCAAAGATCTAAAAAATATGGTAGAATCCCTTGGTAACAGAATGCAGCAGACAGGACAAAGGATCTCAGATGTAGAAGACAAAGCTTCTGAATGTGCTCAAGTGTCCAAAGAGGAACAGAAATGGAAAGCAAAAATGGATCATTGTCTCAGAGAGCTCTGGGATAATTGGAAGAAAACTAATATTCACCTTATAGGAATTCCTGAAGGTGATGAAGTTGCTTCACAAAACACAGAGGCTCTTCTTTATGAAATTATGAAAGAGAACTTTCCAGATATGCCAAAAGATCCTGAAATTCAGATAGCAGACACCTTCAGAATCCAAGCATGACTCAATCCGAATAAGACATCCCCCAGACACATCAAAATTAACTTCACTAAAGTTAATATGAAAGAGAAAATCTTGAAAGCAGCTAGATGTAAAAAAACCATAACCTACAAGGGAAAGAATATTAGAATGACTGCAGATCTCTCTGCCAAAACCTTTCAGGCAAGAAGAGGGTGGTCATCGACATTTAATCTCTTAAAACAAAACAAAATAACTTTCAACCCTGGATTCTGTATCCAGCTAAACTGAGTTTCATGTATGATGGAGAAATTAAATACTTTAATGGCATCCATGCGTTGAAGAAATTTGCCATAACCAAACCAGCTCTCCAGGATATTCTCAGACCAATCCTCCATAATGACCAGTGCAATCCTCCACCACAAAAGTAAACTAACTCAGAAACTATTGATCAAATTCCAACTTCTGCAGTGACAAAAGGATTAAAAATGTCCACTGGACTTTTGAACAACTTGATACCTAAAATTTTATCAGGCTTCTCAATAATTTCAATCAATGTGAATGGCTTAAATTGTCCTCTAAAGAGGCACAGATTGGCTGAATGGATACAGAAACTCAGACCAGACATCTGTTGTATACAAGAATCTCATCTTACCTTAAAAGACAAATCTAAAAAAAAAAGACAAATCTAGACTCAGGGTGAAGGGATGGTCATCTATTTTCCAGGCTAACGGAAAGCAGAAAAAAAGCAGATGTTGCAATTTTATTTGCAGATACAATAGGTTTTAAACCAACAAAAGTAACCAAAGATAAAGATGGCCACTTTATATTTGTTAAGGACAAT
>NW_003852657.1:171996-211706 GCF_000181295.1 Otolemur garnettii | reverse complement strand
ATGATTCTCTCAATTGATGCAGAAAAAGCTTTTGATAACATCCAGCATCCCTTTATGATCAGAACACTTAAGAAAATTGATATAGAAGGGATATTCCTTAGACTGATAGAGGCCATCTACAGCAAACCTACAGCCAAAATTGTATTGAATGGAGCTAAACTGAAATCATTTCCATTCAGATCAGGAACCAGGAAAGGGTACCCATTATCTCCACTGCTCTTTAACATCATAATAGAAGTTTTAGCCATTGCAATTAGGGAAGAAAAGGCGATTAAGGGCATCCATATAGGGTCAGAAGAGATTAAACTTTCACTTTTCACAGATGACATGATCGTATATTTGGAAAACAACAGGGATTCTACTACAAAACTCCTAGAAGTGATCAAGGAATATAGTAGTGTCTCAGGTTACAAAATCAACACTCATAAATCTATAGCCTTTATATATACCAACAGTAGCCAAGCTGAAAAAAACAGTCAAGGACTCTATTCTGTTCACAGTAGTGCCAAAGAAGATGAAGTATTTGGGAGTTTAGTCAACAAAGGACATGAAAGATCTCTATAAAGAGAACTATGAAACCCTAAGGAAAGAAATAGCTGAGAATGTTAACAAATGGAAAACATACCATGCTCATGACTGGGAAGAATCAACATTGTTAACATATCAATACTACCCAAAGTGATATATAATTTTAATGCAATCCTTATTAAAGCTCCACTGTCATACTTTAAAGATCTAGGAAAAATAATACTTCATTTTATATGGAATCAGAAAAAACGTCAAATAGCAAAGACATTACTCAGAAATAAAAACAAAGCAGGAGGAATCATGTTACCCGACCTCAGACTATACTATAAATCGATAGTGATCAAAACAGCATGTTACTGGCACAAAAGCAGAGAGGTAGATGTATGGAACAGAATAGAGAGCCAAGAGATGAGTCCATCTAACTACTGTTACCTGATCTTTGACAAGCCAATTAAAAACATTGAGTGGGGAAAAGATTCCGTATTTAATAAGTGGTACTGGGCTAACTGGCTGGTGACCTGTAGAAGACTGAAACTAGACCCACACTTTTCACCACTAACTAAGATAGACTCTCACTGGATTAAAAATTTAAACTTAAGACACGAAACTATAATAATATTAGAATAAAGTGTAGGGAAAACGCTTGAAGAAATTGGCTTGGGAGAAAATTTTATGAGGAGGACCCCTCAGGCAATTGAAGCAACATCAATAATATACTTTTGGGACCTGATCAAACTAAAAATCTTCTGCACAGCCAAGAACACAGTAAATAAATCAGGTAGATAGCCCTCAGAATGGGAGAAGATATTTGCAGGTTATATCTCCGGCAAAGGTTTAATAACCAGAATCCATAGAGAACTCAAACATATTAGCAAAAAAAACCCCAAGTGATCCCATCTCAGGTTGGACAAGGGACTTCAAAAGAAATCTCTCTAAAGAAGATAGGCACATGGCCTAGATATATGAAAAAACTCTCACCATCTTTAATCATCAGAGAAATGCAAATCAAAACTGCTTTGAGATATAACCTAACTCTAGTAAGATTTAGCCCATATCACAAAATCCCCAAACCAGACATGCTGCTGTGGATGTGGAGAAAAGGGAACACTTCTAAACTGCTGGTGGGAATCCAAATTAATTCATTCCTTTTGGAAAGACATCTGGAGAACACTTAGAGAACTAAAAATACACCTGCCATTTGATCCTGTAATTCCTCTATTAGGTATATATCCAGAAGACCAAAAATCACATTACAACAAGATATTTGTATTAAAATGTTTATTGCAGCCCAATTTATAATTGCTAGGTCATGGAAGAAGCCCGAGTGCCCATCAACCCATGAATGGGTCAATAAATTTTGGTATATGTACACAAGGGAATATTATGCAGCCCTAAAGAAGGATGGAGGCTTTAACTCCTTCATGTTTACATGGATGGAGCTGGAAAATGTTGTTAGCAAAGTATCTTAGGAATGGAAGAAAAAGTATCCAATGAACACAGCCCTATTTTGAAACTAATTTATAGCTTTCATAGGAATGTTATAACCTAATTATAGCCTTAGAATATGGGGAGGGGGGAGGGGAGGAGGGTGGATGGGGGATGGTTGGAGGGACAGTGATTAGTGGGGTCACCTGTATGGTTTATCTTACAAGGGTACAAGTGAATCTTTCTAAAAGCAGAGCATGAATGTCTTAACAACTAAGAAAATGACATGAAGGTTACATTAACCAGTTTGATGAGAGTATTTTGAAATGTACATGAAAACACCACACTGTACCCCATGATTACATTAATGCACACAGTTATAATTTAATAAAAAAAATTAATAGTGATCAGGGCAGTATAGCCATCACTACTGGTTATGTAAATCTAAAAATGCATATGGATAGAGTTGTTTTCAACCTCATCCATTCCCTTTACCCCCATGTCTTTGGTTACCAGTGGCTACAAGAAAATTCAGACCTTCACAACTTTAAAGCACATTCATTTTCTCACGTGATTCTCCCAAGCATTCTATGAGATGAATTTGGGCAGGCAAGAGCGCCATCTTACAAATGAGACAACTGAGGTTAATAGAGTATAAAATGACCTACCTAGGGCCACCCAGCTGTTTAGCAGCTGAGTTGAGAACAGGAATCCATAATTTTGTGAATTAAAATAAAATCCTAAGCCCTCTGAGATCATTGAATGGACTACCTCTTGGCCAAGAGGACCTCAGAAATACCGTAAAGCTGAGTTCCTGGCCAAGAGAAGGGAGGTCAGAGATGACTTGTCATGTCTCCCTCCCTTTTCAGAGATGTCCTTTGTAACTCATTAACTGGCCTAAGGCTATGCAAGACAAAGCTTAAATTATACCTGCAGCTCCTCAATTTACTTAACAGATTACTTGAGTAGGGATGTATGTCAGGTGGCTTGTCATTGATTAACAGTATTACTTAAATTACATTCCAAGCCTTTAGACAAAGCTTAATTTCTTTAACAAATTACAAATCAACAATCTGTAAACTAACCTATAATCTGTAATTCCCCTCTTCAAGATGTCCTGCCTTTTTAGGCCAAACCAATGTATGTCTTCCTTGTATTGATTTATGATTATGTGTAATTCCTGTCTCTCTGAAATATATAAAACCAAAGTATAACTGAACCACAGTAAGACTGCTTGCTCAAGTCTGGCTCTTGGGTGTGGATCTGGGTCATGATCCTCCAATTTGACTCAGAATATACCTCTTTAAATTATGTTACAGAGTTTGGTTTCTTTTTTGTTGACAGTTCCAAGTGTCTAATGCCAGGGATTTAGAAGCGAGGTATTGACCAATGTCAAGCCCTTAAGATCTGTTAATTTTCTGCAAAGTCATGTGACTATTAGGAAAGAAGTGAAAGGGGACCCCATAATTATCTTTCCAATGTCCTTCTGCAATTTCTATAACTGCAGAAGAATATCCTGGGAGACCCATTCTGATGCTACTGTTGAGGTAAAGGAAAACTTCTCCTTTGCCCTCAGAAGTTTCAGTGAAAAGTCAACTCATGATAAAGCAGATTAGTAAGAAGATAGTATACAAATGTTATGTTACCTTGCATAGAGGGAGAACCACAGAGTGATTTCCCCATATGCCAGTGAGGCCCAAATACTTACATATATTCATTTCAGGGAGAAGGGGGAAATGGGGAAATTTTGCTGAGGGGCAATAAAAGATTACTAGGGAGGATGAACAGGCACTTGAGAAAATGAATGGACTGAGAAAATGACTTGTAAATAATTATCTTTGGAAATTAAATTAACCTGAGAGATGGGGCATTATTTTAAAAATAGATTGAGTCAGGTCTTATTAGATTCTTGATCTTCTTTCCTGCAAAAGATAATGAGATAACAGGAAGCGGAAGAAAAGACAATTGTTTTTCTTAATGGGTTTCTCTGATCTTTATAGAAATAAAGGAAAAACCTCTTCCAACTCCTGTTGATTTCTAAGGGCCCTTAATTCAAAATAGTCTTTGTATTTCCCACATTCCTTTACTATCCACAAACTAGTTGTTAGCATTTCTAGAATGAATTGTCCACCGAAGAAAACTTTTGCTATTGTCAGTTATAACTGAGAAAGAAATAGAGACTCAGATCCCCACCATGTGGCATGTTCACAGATGGGGTGGCAGAGCCTTTGGGGAAAGTCATTCTTGTTAAGCCTTGGTAAAGCAATAAGCAGAAGGCTCAAACTGTGCTCTACAGTCTCTCTGTAGGATGTGACCTGCAATCTTCATTATCAAGAGTGAGTATTGTTTTTTGGCGGGGGGGGGGGTTTGTTTTGTTTTTTTTACTTTTCAATAGGTAATTTACTCTTAGTCAAAGATATTGTAGATAAAAATGCCCTGTGCTCTGGAAATTCACAGTCTGTAGGACAATAGCCTCTCAATGTTATGAACACCATAGGGAGAACAAGAAGTCCTTGGGCTCCTTTCCCTGCTTTTTCTTCCCCTTCCCTCCTATCTCTCACACATCCCTATTTCTTCTACCTATCCTTCTCATTGCCTTACAGCTCTCAAGGCTGATTTTTTATTAAATCCTGCTGCCTTCACTTACAATGTCCCTCTGACATTCACAAACAATGACCAATGTCACAGATGAAACAGCCTTGATCTGCTGAGCTCCAACATGAAAAACAAGCAATTAAAGAAAATCCTCATATCTGCTAATATTCATTCAAGGGAATCAAATGCAAAATTATGTTCTTTTTCATAAAAATGCTCCCAGACTGTGGGTGTCAACAAAGGAAATCTGCTGCATCCCACAGTGACTAGCAAGAAAACCTCCCTCCGCACCAGTAAAGAACAAACTTCTGGGAAACTCATCACTCACCAGAATTGCATAGTCATCTCCCTGTCTGGTTTGCTAGGCTTTTTCTGTTTAATTTGGAGGCATTTGTTGTGGAGCTGTGGGTAAAAGGAATAGGGTTCACCACCATCTTTCACAATGAAGTGAATTGAACTTAAACAAACTACAATGTTTTAAGTGGTCTCAACCCTTTTAACACAAATGCCAAACTTCATCAGCATTCAGTTACTTGGTGCCAATAAACAGCCTCTGCTACCTCCTTTCTCTTGAAGAATAAATAGCATCTGTTGTCATACACTGTTCCACCTCAGTGAGAAAAACCAAATGTTCCATCTCTCTCAGATCAGCTCAGTACTGGCTGAAGGCATCCAACAAAAAGAATGTCCCTAAGAAAGAACTGCATTTTACTCTTGAGGAAACCAGCATTTTGAAATCAAAATCCAAACTCTATGTTCAAGGAATGTGATTATTCTCTGCCAGAATTAAGTGTGGTGTGTAAGATAGAAGTCCATGAGGCAAATTATATCTCCCTCAAGGCACTCAGATAATGCCACCAGATAAAGGTTGTGTTTGTCTAGCACTATTTCTCAAAATGTCTTCCACCTGCTCAGAAACATATAGGACTCTACCCCAGGTCTTCTGAACTATAACCTCTGAATTTGAACAAGTAGGTAATTCTCATGCTCACGTAAGTTTTGGAATTACTCTTCTTAATTAGAGAGTGATAGACACAGGGATTCTGCCCATATCTGGCTAACCTGTTCTTTAGGCATCACAGAGGAGAGAAGAGTTTTGAAAGTATGGTCAACTCTCTTTCCTTTTTTTTTTTTTTTTTGTAGTCAACTCTCTTAAAAACTCTTTCAATTTAAAACATCACATGATATATGAACAAGAATGCCTACTTAAAACCAGTCATATGCAAGAGAAAGACAAATGCTCAGGTGTGATTTAGACAGATTTGCTGTCAAACAGAATTACTTTAAACTTCTATCTACAAACTCATACAATCCATCTCACCCACAGCCTGACTTTGGGAATAATCCTAGGTCTGAATTTTGTACCTCAGGTTTAACTTTATCTCAGCTGCATGCTCACTCCCTTTTCTTCCCACCCTTCTTCCAAGACTTATTTCTCCCATAAGTTTTTATCCTTATAGAGAAGCAGCTCTCAAAGGGTAACTTAGGGGTCTACAGGGTCCATAAGACACTTTCAGGGATCCATAAAATCAAAATTACTTTCAAAAAATGATGTTATTTGTCTTTTTTCTCCTTATCCTTTCATGAGTCTAAATGGTAAAGGCCACATGATGAGTTATGACATATCATAACTGAAGGTGCATGGAATGTATTTCTGTGTATACTTGTGTTTTAAAATTTTCCCAGTTTTAATTTCTAGTCTGATAAATACCAATAGATATAACCCACATAAACAAAAGCTCTTTGGGGCCCAATTTTTATGCTTTTAAAAGGATCGTAAGTCAGAATACAACAGAACCTCTGTACTTGACCACCACACTACATTGACCACCTCCTTAAGTTGACCTAATTTTCATAGACCAGACATGCACCACACATACTCAAAAGAAGTTCCTTATGTTGCCCACCTCTGTATATTGCTCAGTTTGTTACAGTCCCATGGGTGGTCAACTTGGCAGAGGTTATATTATAGTTTGAAAACTTCTATTATAGAAAATGAAGTCACATTTCCTTCAAGATGGACCACCCTTAGTAGTTCAGATTTCTTGGTCTATTCACTCAGTTGCGATCTTCATGATGATCAATAACTAGAATAGTGAATAACTAACTAACTAGAATACCTAGTTTCTGGTTGCCCCTTATATGGAAGGCACTGTACATATGGCAGTTTGAAAAAAGGAAAAAGTTGGAAGGAAGTAAGAAAGGAGGTAAGGAAGAAAGGAAGGAACAGAGCTAAAGGAACTAAACTAAACTTCTTAATGGAGTTTATAGCCTTTTAAAATTCTGTCTATGAGTAGCATCAGAAACATCTAGGAAACATCGAAACATAAACATGGGTTGAGTCTAGGTTATTTGTATTTCCTAAAGTTCCATAGGTGATTCTAATGCATCAGTTAAGGATAACATCTAAAATAATTGCCTCCAAATGTAGAAGTACAGATCCCTCTTCCTCATAATTTATATGGCATTTATAGTATTTCTAAATATGGCAGGAGGCAATAAGAAGACATTTAGGTAAGTGAATATAGGAAATGTCATGGGAGCTTGTTAAATTAATGGAAGGACAAGACAATCAAGAAACATTGAGTATCCAGATCCGATAATAATATTAAGGGACTTGGATTCAACAGGACTGTGGAAAGCAAGGAGGGCATTGAGTCTTGAGTACAAAAGGAGCTGATCAAGATTCTTTTGCAAAAACAAAGATAAGGATCTTAGCTTCAAAACTTGAGCAAAAGGAAGTGTCAATTAGATAAAAGGCCAGGTATCAAAGCCAGGTACACAGAGAAGGCAGAATTCATATGTTGGGCTTTTAAAATTTACTCTAGATCAGCGGTTCTCAACCTGTGGGTCACGACCCACAGGAACTGTATTAAAAAGCCATGGCATTAGGAAAGTTGAGAACCACTGCTCTAGATGCAATATTAGTTCGGTGGAAAATTAAACTGGGAGTCCTGTGGCATACATGAAGGCTTTTAGGAACTCTAGAGATAAGTGTGGAAGTTATAAAATGAAGAAGAGGGAAAATCTTCAAGTTTTTAAAAGTGTTAATCATTCGAAATGTTACCAGATGAAGAGGATCTGGCTGCCTGTCACTGTCAGCCAAATGTGGAGATAGGGATTAGGTCCAATAAGCTTTATTATTCAGAAAGCCAGTAATTCTGGATAATGGTGAGAATCGTCTCACAAAGACAGTTCTACCTCAGTTACAATTCTAATATTTTTTATAAAATACAAGAAAACAAACCTAGAAACCTTTAACTTTATTTGACAAAAAACAACATCAAAGTAGTCTCTAACAAGGTAAAATGTTTAAACAACATAAAAGCAACCTTCACTCTAACATTATAGTCATAAAAGTAATCTTTATCCTAACAAAATACCTAAGAGAATCATCAAAGAAAATAACATATCATCAAAGTAACATTTGCTCCAACATTAACACAATATTTACTGTCTATGTGTGGCTACCTCCCCAAAGTCTTCTGAGATAAACATCTGCACAATCATGGTGAAACCTTAACTAAATAATCATTGGGGGGGGGGAGTGTTGAAAAGAATGGTAACTAAGCAGACAAGATCAGCTGTACTGGTTCAGCTTAGCTTCTCAGACCCCGTCTTGTAGGCTGCTTTTCTGGCTTCAAAAACACTTAAAGGGAAGTGGCATGGGTGAGAAACTATGATAATGTGTCTTTAGTTGAGGGTAAATGAGTAAGAACCTCATTTACCTGGGAATCATATCTTGATTTGACTTCATTGTTTTGATTCTAAATATTGCAAAACACTTTCTATTCTAATCTGAGCTTCCTACAAAAAATCAGTGGTCCATAAAATCTGCTTATTTTCTTAAGTAAATCCCCTTGTCCTAGATTTTTTCCCCCTTCTTATATGCCTTTTTTACTTAAATTTAATTTGTTGCCAAATGGGATCCATTTTATTAAAATCTTACCATTTATTCTGAATTGAAAACCATATATTAGGCTCTTAAAGAGTTTCATCTGTGGCTCAAGTGGCTAAGGCGCCAGCCACATACACCTAAGGTGGCAGGTGCGAATCCAGCATGGGCCCACCAAAACAACAATGATGGCTGCAACCAAAAAATAGCAAGGTGCTGTGGTGGGTGCCTGTGGTCCCAGCTATTTGGGAGGCTGAAGCAGGACACTTGCTTGAGGCCGGGAGTTGGAGATTGCTGTGAGCTGTGATGCCACTGCACTCTATCCAGGGGGATAGCTTGAGGTTCTGTCTCAAAAAAAGAGTTTCATCTGAAATGCTGCATACATTTACTTTTTTAAATGGTGCAAATTTAGGCTCCCCTCCCATAGCTCAGTGAGTAGAGCACCGGCCACACACAGTGAAGCTGGTGGGTTTGAGCCTGGCCTGGGCCTGCTAAAAACAATGACAACTGCAACCAAAAAATAGCCTGGTGCTGTGGCCGGCTCCTGTAGTCCCAGCTACTTAGGAAGCTGAGGCAAGAGAATTGCTTAAGTCCAAGAGTTTGAGGATGCTGTGAGCTGTGATGCTACAGCACACTATGGAGAGTGACATACTAAGACTCTGTCTAAGAAAAAAATATATAAGATAAAATGAAATGGTAAAAATTTAAATAATTAGTTGATAAAAAGGTTTTAAGTATTTTATGACTTTGTAGGGAAGTATGAGGAGTTGTTATATACTTCCAAAGATATTTCATAGAGCACCTGGACACACCAGAGCTAAATTCTTACTAGTTGATTGTTTGATCCAATCAAATCAAGATGATAGAGCATCCACAAACACTGTGGTTGTAGTGTTTGAACTCTGAACATGTCCTTAGCAGCAATTCCTTCCACAGAAAATCACTCAGTTTTCTAATTCTATGCCCCATGTATCATAGAAAAAGTTGTTATAACAGTCAATCCTGCATAAATAGCAGCCAACAGTGAAGACTGGAGACACATGACCTTATTTTACAGTAATAGATGTCTAACTTATAAAATTGCCATTGAATAAATAAAACTCTTTTTCTGAATTCAGCACTTCATAGATAGATATTTATTGGACTCTTTTATTTATTTATTTATTTATTATTAGATCATAATTGTGTACATTAATTCTATCATAGGATACAGTGTGTTGCTTCCATATACAGTTTGAAAAACTCTCATCCAACTGGCTAACATAGCCATCATGTCCTTCTCATAATTCTTGTGTTAAGACATTTATATTCGACCTTTAGACAAATTCACATGTACCCTAATAGGATAAATCATAGGCGTGATCCCCACAATATCATTCTCTTCACCCATCCTCCTCCCCCTCCCCTCACTCTCCCTTTTCCCCTAGTCTTGGACTCCATTTGGATTATAGCTTTCCTAAGATAGCTAACAAGTAGTTTCATAACAGTGTTGAGTACATTGGATACTTTTTCTTCCATTCTTGAGATACTTTGCTAAGGAGGACATTTTCCAGCTCCATCCATGTAAACATGAACGAGGCAAGGTCTCCATCTTTCTTTGTGCCTGTATAGTATTCCATGGTGTACATATACCACAATTTATTGATCCATTCATGGGTCGATTGGCACTTGGGCTTCTTCCATGACCTAGCAATTGTGAATTGGGCTGCAATGAACATTCTGGTACAGATATCTGTATTGTAGTGTGATTTATTGTCTTCTCGGTATATACCTAACAGAGAAATTACAGGATCAAATGGTAGATCTATATTTAGATCTCTTAGTGTTCTCCATATGGTTTTCCAAAAGGGATGTATTAGTTTGCATTCCCACCAGCAGTGTAGTAGTGTTCCCTTTTCTCCACAACCCCGCCAGCATCTGTGATTTTGGGATTTTGTGATATGGGCTAATCTAACTGGTGTTAGATGATATCTCAGAGTGGTTTTGATTTGCATTTCTCTAATGATTAAGGAGAGCATTTTTTCATATGTCTGTAGGTCATGCATCTGTCTTCTTCAGAGAAGTTTCTCTTTAAGTCTCTTGCCCACCCTGCGATGGGATCACTTATTCTCTTCTTGCTACAACGCTTGAGTTCTCTGTGGATTCTGGTTATAAGACCTTTGTCGGAAGCATAACCAGCAAATATCTTTTCCCATTCTGAGGGTTGTCTACTTACTTTTCTTACTGTGTTCTTGGCTGTGCAGAAGCTTTTTAATTTGAGGAGGTCCCAGTAGTATATTTTTGATGTTGCTTCAATTTCTCGGGGAGGTCCTCCTCATAAAATTTTTGCCCAGGCCTATTTCTTCAAGAGTTTTCCCTACACTTTATTCTCATGTTTTTATACTTTCATGTCTTAAATTTCAGTTTTAATCCAGTGAGAATCTATCTTAGTTAGTGGTGACAGGTGTGGGTCCAGTTTCAGTTTTCTGCAGGTCACTAGCTAGTTCATCCAGCACCATTTGTTAAATAGGGAATCTTTTCCCCACTCAATGTTTTTAATTGGCTTGTCAAAGATCATATAGTGGTAAGTAGCCGGGTTCAGCTCTTGGTTCTCTATTCTGTTCCATACATCTACCTCTCAGCTGAAAACACTAACAAATGGAAAAACATGCCTTGCTCATGGCAGGGAAAAATTAATATTGTTAAAATGTCTATATTACCTAAAGCAATATATAATTTCAATGCAATCTCTATTAAAGTTCCATTGTCATACTTTAAAGATCTTGAAAAAATAATACTGCATTTTATATGGAATCAGAAAAAACCTCGAATAGCCAAGACAATACTCAGAAACAAAAACAAAGCAGGGGGCATCATGCTACCAAACATCAGACTATACTATAAATATTTATTAGACTCATAATTTTTTATTTTTAAATTATTTTTCACATCAACGAGCCCACTTTGAGAAACATAGATTTTTTTTTTTTTTTGAGACAGAATCTCAAGCTGTCACCCTGGGTAGAGTGCCATGGCATCACAGCTCACAGCAACCTCAAACTCTTGGGATTAAGAGATTCTCTTGCCTCAGCTTCCCAAGTAGTTGGGACTACAGGCACCTGCCACAACACCTGGCTATTTTTGCTGTTGTTGCAAATTTCATTGTTTTAGTTGGCCCAGGCTGGGTTTGAATCCACCAACTCCAGTGTATGTGGCTGGCACTCTACCCACTGAGCTACAGGAGCCTCTGAGAAACATAGATTTAAAACTCAAAGTTTCCCCTCCAAACACTAGATACACCCTCTCCTTCTTGTTCATTTTTTTTTGCCAACTCTTACACTTTTATTTCACATTATTTTCTTTGCTTTCTAATTTCCCTTTTAATGTGAATAGCCTAGGATTATTTTATTCTTTACCGCCCAAACTAGATTTCTCTGTTGAATTCACAGCCAGATCACTCACTCATTCATTCATTCAAACAATTAGTAATACATGGTATTTATGGTGCAGTTTCTAGGTACCAGGTTTTGCCTACTCTTGGTGGATTTTTTGAGGCCTCCTATTTCTTTTTCTTCCCACATTCCACTCCTCCCAGTAATAGAAAAATACACACTCACACATATATGGTAAGTATTTTGTAATCAGAAGTGAATAGATAACATTGAATTAAGCCAATATTTTCTGTGCTGTATAATAGGCAAGTCTTCACCCTTCTGGTCCTGCCTGACATCTTTTGAAACAATTTACACAATGGCTAAAGGATTTCAACATTTTTCTCTCTCTGCATGAAATCTTGGGTCCCCACTTCATGACCAAATACTTTGAGGCCACTCTTCCCCTCAGTCAAATATAAAAAGATAGAAATTACTAAGGCTCCCCGGATCCATTGATCAACTTTAATATAAATAGAAGTGGGAAAATCAGAAAAAAAAAAAAGAAATGACTAAGGCAATCCTGTTTCCTTATCAGAACATAGTATAGGGAGAATTGGATGTAACCTTTGTCTTTCTTTCTTTCTTTTTTTTCTGGACATTTGAAAATTGAACTTTATACTCCTAGGTCCCCAGGTAGATTTTGGAAAAGGACTATCCAACTTAATAATGACAAAACCAAACCACTCTACAGTAGACTTTAATTTGAGGGGTTCACATAAGCACTTTTTTCATTCAATAAACATTTATTGAGCTCGTCCCATGGCCCAAACCCTGTGCAGGGCACTGAGGAAACAAAGACAAATTATACCCAAATTCTGTTCTCAAGAAGTGCCTAAACTAGTGAGTCAGACACATGAATAGCTGACCACAATCAATCAGAATATTATTTCAGAGGAGCAAACTATTATTTATGAGCAACTATGAGCAAGCTATTATTTATCCCTGTAATAGGAGTTGAGAATGAGGGTTCAGAGTCAGGGACACAACAGACAGAGAGTTAGTGATATTTGAATTGGTACTTGAAAGATGAGCAGAAATTTTCCAGAGGAAGAAAAGTAAGAGAAAAAAAGAAACAACTTATAAAATTTCTTTTGAAATGGCTTGCTATATTCAGGGACTAGGAGAGATGAAGAGGTGGATCACTTGATGAGGTCAAGGATGGCCTTAGTGGCATTTCCACAAATAAAAATATCAGCTGCTTCTTCCCTTCCAAAGTTATTTGTTTTGATCACTACTCCATCTCAGTGAATCACAGCTGGATTAAATCTAAGCAACCTGGTAAATGATGATTTATTCTACCTATAATGGATTTTAAGGACTTACTTTAGCTGACTCTTTACAATGTATAATTTTTGTTGTCAGAGAATCTACATTATCTGAACTGGTGATAATTTTCCCATAATTTTCTAGAATGAATTCTTGAAAGGTATGCTTATCAATGTAAAGGATGTATAGGTAGGAGTAGCAAATTTATCAGGATGACAGATTCTGTCCAAGATGTATTCAGGCTAAAGTTATGTTATAGATACAATTAGTGGAAAGGTAATAAAGTGTATTTAGAGTTCTTGAATTTGGGCTCATTAGGCCAAATAGGACAAATAAAATCAAGTGTGAAGTGAAATAGTCTTCCATTATCTTTAGGTTCAGTATAAATTGACAGGGAGCAATCTCTCAAAATACCTTCATGAACTTGAAGCTATCACAATACTATATATATTTTTGGAATAGTCATCCTACCCCTGAAGTGCTGTGCCCACTTCTGGAAGGCATCCTGTAAAGATGCTAACAAAATGGACTAGGCCAAGGAGAGTAGCAATGGGATGCTAAAAGTTTGAGAAACACTATTACAAGATAAAAATCTGAGGACCAAGAAATCAGAATTGGAGTAAACAAGAGGAGATAATAGTCATCAACTAAGAAAAGGATGTGTGTGTGTGTATTTATGTGTGTGTTTTGGTTTTGTACTTATACTGCTTTAATTACTTTCACAAGTAATGATAATTGTTTATCTTCTTCTTTAATCTTTATAGCATCTTCTTTCTTGAAATATTTATATATAGATAAAATATTTATATATAGATAATACTATATATAATAAAGATCATGATAGTGTGATAGTAGGCATCCTGGTCTTTCTTCTGATATTAAAGGGAAAGAATTATTCTAACATTTTATTATTACACATAATATGCTATAAATTTTTGTTACAGTCCCTTCATCAGGTAAAGAAAGTGCCTTTGTATTATTAGTTCACAAGTAATTTTTTATAATGGGTAGGTGACGGTTGAAGGTTCTGAAAGGAAATGGAGAGAGCTTTGCCTCAAGTGTAAGTCCGTGCCTAAAATTGTACAGATGCAAGAAACAGACTACTGCTCATGGGATGGCAAGTAGCAATCATCTTTATTTCAAAGGGTCTTTTATAGTCAGTAAGTCACATACACCACATCAATCAATAATCTATAATTAATATTCCTTATTCTATTCTAACCTTAAAAGGAAACATTGAGTCCAGAAAACTGATTTAAAAACAACCATATTATTTCTTAAGCAACCATGCATTCCAAACTTTATTTCTATAGAGTAAAAATCAACAGATGGAGCAAGGGGGTGATCTATATTACAAACACTCAATTTAGCTCTAAGAATTAAGTTTTACAGCTTTGTTTTCAAGGAGCTTGGAAGCCACCCACTGGAGGACGTAGTTTTATACACACGTCACCTTAGACCTGTTCCCCTGCACAGAGGGCTATCAACCCTTATCTGCTTGGGCAAACAGCAGTACAGTCAGGGTTCCATACAGAAGGTTGTTAAATCCTGTTTTGTAGGTTCTGGCCTGCCTGTTTTCTAAGGCACAAGGCTTCAGACAAGACCCCAATACTTACAAACTGTTATTACTTATATTCTTAGTTTTTCAAAAGAGTGCAAGTAATGTGGAAATTATCTCACAGGTAGGTTATAATTTTTATTAAGTCTTTTTTGCATCTAACAAGAAGGTAATAATTGTATCCTAATTATCTTGTTAATACAATGAATACTATTCAAAGATTTTCTAATGCTAAACTATTCTTGCATAGTTTACAATTTGTAAGAAACACTAATTGAATGGACTTGCTAATATTTTAAGTAGGATTTTGTGCCTATATTTATAAGTGATATTGGCCTATTATCTTTGTGTATTGCAATGTTCTTGGTGGGTTTGTTTTTTCTTTTTTTTTTGAGCATAAAGGTTATACAAACCTCTCAAAATTAGTTGAATAACTTTCTCTTTTTTGTTGTTTTCCAAAATAATTATCAGAGTTAGGAAATGATACTCCTTGAATATCTGCTACAAATTTGCTTTAAAATTGTATTAGAGCTCTGACTTCAGCAGTACATATATGAAAATTGGAATATGCAAAGATTAGCATGGATCCTGCGCAAGGAAGACATGCAAATTTTATAGTTCAACTTAAATGCAAGAGTGCAAACTCAGCAGAAAGTTTCAGTAACAGATTAAACCAAGAAGTATCTCAGAGGTTGAAAGCATGGTATTTGAGCTAACACAATCAATTAAAGAGGTAGAAAAGAGAACAACAATAGCACATAAATAGTTTAGAGAGGTATGGGAATAAACAAAATGAACAAACAAATAAATTTTAAGTATTCCTGAGGAAAAAGAAGAAAGTGCTAAAAGTATGGAAAATCTACTTGAGGGAATTATCATGGATAACTTTTCCAGTTCCATTAGAGATCCAGACATCCAAATAGAAGATGGTCATCAAACTCTGGAAAGATTCATAGCAAATAGGAGTAGGACACATAGTAATCAACCTGGCCAAAGTCAAAATTGAAAAGAAAATTCTAGAGCAGCTAGACATAAGCAACAACTAACCTAAAAGAGAAAACCCATCAGGACAACAGCAGACTTCTTAGCATAAATATTACAAACCAGAATAAAGTAGATCCCCATCATCAATCTGCTTAAACAAACCAAATGGTAGACTAGAATTTTGCATCCTACAAAACTAAATTTCATGTTATATGGAGGAATGAAGTCTTTTCAGACAAGCAAATGCTGAGGGGATCCACCATATACAGACTTGCCTTGCAAGAAGTCCTAAGACTTGCACTGTATATGGATCAGCACGATAGACATGTACTGGTGTAAAACCTCCAAAAAGCTAAAGATCAGAGCTCATTCACCACAGTGATTCAAGAAGTAAAACAGACCAATCAAGTTCTACTGAACAAAAGAACAGAAATCCACCCAACTTATCAATTCTTTCAATAAGTGTAAATGGCTTGAACTCCTAACTCAAGAGATATAGGCTGGCTGAATTTTGAAAAGTATAAGCCAAGTATCAGCTGTCTCCAGGAAATGCATCTAACCAACGAGGACTCATTCAGACTCCAGGTGAAGGGGTGGGAAACAGTATTCCATGCAAAGAGAAAACAAAAGAAAGCTTGCACAGCAGTTCTCAGATAACATAACCTTGAGAGGCAGCAAGATGACAGACTAGAAAAGGGGAGAGAGAGGGGAGGGGAGGGGGGAAATGGGTGGAGGGAGAGTGAAAAAAAAAAGATGACAGACTAGAAACAACTCCTTACTAGCCACTTATGACGAGGCAGGGGGAAGAAAACTACAGCCATTTCTGGATGGGGGAACCTACCCAGATACATCACTCCAGGGGCACAGTGATGCAGAGGTGGACTATAGGAGCCAGTGAGGAAGTCTGGAGATGAAGAAAATGAGCACTGAAGGTAAGTGCTATTCTGAACAAGAATAGGTGGGGACTGGTTAGACGGGCAGCCCATGAAGATTAGGGATTGAAAGGGGCTGTCCTTGAGGGTTTTTTTTTTTTTTTTTTGGATAAATTGCTAACTGAAGCTACCTTGGAAGACTTAAATAAGTGGGCAGACTTGAACAGTGTCCAGCAGCCAAGATGAATGCAGGTTGGGTGGGTCTCCCGTTGGCTTGGCTACTAGCTGGTCACTGCCATTGTAGGAAGGATGTATTGGAGAAACAGAATGGAAGGTCCTAGGGTCCTAGTGCACAAATAGTTCTGGCATGTCTATTGAGCTCAGGCATGTGCTCTTAAGTTGAGCTGAATGACTGGGAAATATTGTCAGGGGCACTATGTGACATACCTCCTAAAGAATATGGCAAGAGCTTTAGACCCCAATACAAGGGGACTGAATGCTGACAAAGCAACCAGTCCCTAATTGAGGGCAACTAAGTCAGGAAGACAAGACTTGATGTCCTCTGAAAACAGAGAGCAGCTTCTGGCCCTCATTTTTTAAAGCAAAACAGTGTATGTTCTCCATTTCCTAACACAGTGTCATCTGGTGTTCAGGTAAAACATTGCATTGTGTGTGTGTGCGTGTATACAATTATGCATACTCACACACACACATATACATTTCATTGGGGTTCTTTTCCTTATTTGATTGTATTTTTATTTTTTGATTTAACTTTCTTCAGTAGCAAGAGCTCTCAATTTTTTTGTGGTTTTTCGACCCCCTTTTTTCTCTCTTTTCTTTCATTCTCTCCTTTTGTCTCTCTTTTCATAGAGATTCTTCTACTTTCTACATATTTCCCACATAAATTTCTCATACAATAGCTAAGATACTTCTTTTTCCTTTCTTTACCTTATATAATTGTATCTTTAGTTTTCATTATCAATTTATATATTTTTTTGTTTTCTCTGGGAACTGAGGGTCATGGCATTGGTTTGGCCCTAGGAAGTTACAAACTCATGGTCTATGGTGTCCTACTAGCTTTGACCTTTGGAAAGACAGTAGTGGCAGGTCCCCCTCCTCCATGACATACTGCAGAAATATTTTTCTATTTCTCTTTTCATATTTAGCAAAAGTGGGGTTGTGCTTTTTCCCAGGTTGGTAAGGAGCTCCTGACATTGAGAGACAGCCACAACCCAGCCCCCCAAAGTCCAAGAGTTGTGAGAGTAGCCATACAACCCTACTGAACAACACTATTTCTCCTGTTACTTTATTTCTCTTCTTACATCTCCTTGTTATTTTTTGCCTTTCCCCCCTTATTTTCTACTTCCTCCCATCTCACTCTTTACATTTCTATTCTTTTTGGCTTTATACAAAAAGATCATTTCAATACCTAAGCTTGGAAACAAAGTAATTTAAAGTGAAGAAGGTAGTGAGAAGACAAAAGGAGGGGAAGGAAGTGAACAAGAATAAAACACACATGAGGAGTAACCAATAGAAAAATTCTGGCAATGGGAAAAACTAAAACAGATCAAACCTGCCAAGGGACCATGAAGCAGCTACTGCAGAGGATTCCACCTACAAAGAATTAATGGAAATTACAGAAAGGGATTTTCAAATGTGAATGGCAAAGGCAATAAAGGGAATTGATGAGAAAGTTGAAAAACAACCAAAAAATGGATGACACATATGAAGAGTATAGAAGGATATGACAGAGCTTAAGGAAATGAGAGTCAATTGGAGAACTTAAAGATGCAGTAGAAAGGATCAATAACAGATTAGACCATCCAGAAGAAAGAATCTCAGAACTAGAGGATAATGCTCTTGAATTAACATAGTCAGTTAAAGAGGCAAGAAAGAAGAGCAAGAGGGAAGAACGTTCATTCAGAGAATTATGGGAGTTCATGAAGTGTTCAAACATATAAATTACAGGTATCCCAGAAAGGGAAGAAGAATGTCCCAAAGGAATGGAAAACCTACTGGAAAATATCATAAATGAAAATTTTCTCAGTTACACTAAAGATTCTGAAATACATCTTTTAGAACAATATCAAACCCTGGGTCATCTCAATACAGAGAATCTCCAAGACACATTGTAATAAATCTTTCCAGTCAAGATGAATGAGAAAATTTTGCAAGCAGCCAGGAGTAAGAGCTAACTGACCCACAGGGGCAGATCCATCAGGTGATGGCAGACTTTTCAGCTGAAACTTTCCAGGCCAAAATAAAGTGGTCATCATCAACCTTTAACCTTCTTAAGCAAAACAGTTTTCATCCTACAATAATGTATCCTGCTAAACTAAGCTTCATTCGGTGGACAAATCAAATCTTTTACTGATATGCAAACATTGAGAAAATTTGCCACAATAGGACCAGCTCTACAGGAAATACTGAGACCTATTCACCACATTTACCATCACAATGTACTACCAGCAAAATAAACACCCAGAAACTAAAGGACAAAACCTAGCTTTGACAGTGGTACAAAGGATAAAATTAAGTGATGAACTTTCACAAAGTAAGAAGAACATAACTCCACGACATGGCTCCATGCCTGTGGCTGAAGTGGCTAAGGCACCAGCCACATACACCTAAGGTGGTGGGTTTGAATACAGCCTGGGCCCACCAAATAACAATGATGTCTGCAACAACAAAAAAAATAGCTGGGCATTATGGTGGGCACTTGTGGTCCCAGCTAATTGGGAGGCTGAGGCAGGAGACTCACTTGAGCCCAGGAGTTGGAGGGTGCTGTGAGCTGGGATGCCACAGCATTCTACCCAGGGGGACAGGTTGAGGCTCTGTCTCAAAAACAAACAAACAAAAAGAACTCCACCACACTTTTTAATACTCTCAATAAATTTTAGTGGTTCAATTGTCCACTGAAGAGGCTGATTGGATAAAAAAGCACAAGTTATTTATATGTTGTCTACAGGAAACACATATAACATTGAAGGACAAATCAAGACTCATGGTAAAAGTATGGAAAATAATATTTCAGGCAAATGAAAATCAGAACAAAAAAGTGGTCACAATATTATTTTCGGGTACAAGTGGATTTAAAGCCACTGAAGAAGATAAAGATATTAAAGAAGAAGATAAAGAAGATAAAGATGTTGAAGAAGATAAAGATGGTTACTTCATTCTCATCAGGGGAACATTTTAATTCTCAATATTTATGCACACAACATGAATGCTCCCAGATTTATAAAACAAACATCAATTTGTCTGAGACATATGATACCCCATGTAGAGGATGTCAAGACCCAGACAACCTGTGAGCAAGATGATTTGCAGCAGGGGGGCAGACCCTTGGGCAATTCGTCTGCAGGTGTTCATTGTGGAGAAAGAGCCTGAGCCCATGGAGATCCTTAGGCATGCTGTCATTGTCTAATACTTCCTTCACCTGTCTTATACTGTCTCAATAAAAGGCTACTATGGAGGTTGCTCAAGGCTACCCTGCAATCAAAGTTAGCCTGCCTCCTGCAAGCTTGTACTTCTAATCTGCATCATGCCTGGTTCCTTCTTGTGGAGATCGAGACCAGGACCATAGGGGCTGTGACATCTGGCATATCTGGCAGGATCCAGCAGGACACAGGGGACATGGACCAAAGGGGAAAGTGACACTCGAAAGTAAGTGAGGCCTTCAGCAACAGTAGGAGGAAGTCCAAAGGGAAACTCTGCACAGGGCAAGTGGGACCTTTGGCCAATCTAGAATTTAGGGAACTTTGCTTGGAATAATTGAGGTCTTTGGGAAATAAGCAAAGACATTTAGAGAAAACAATGGGTAACTTCCTGTTTGGGGAGTTGCAAGAATTAGAAACTGAGGAAGGCAATGTTTAAGCAGAATTTGAAAGTGAGGAGAGTAGTGGATTCAGTGGGAATCCGGACCTAAGGAGAACTGGGAATCAAGAGCATATGATATAGACAGAAATAAGTAAGGAATTACCTCTGTAGCCATTATGGCTGCTCAGATCAAACAATTGGAAGTCTGGGTAATAGTCTCACAGTCAGAAATGTTAGCTTAGAGCACCCAATATTGCTCTCAGTGCCTCCCTATGTAAATGAACCAACTGTGACTTCTGTTATGAAGGCTGTGTTAGAAGGGTGCAAAACCCGTGACTATAAGTGGAAAGATACTTTGGGGCTTTTTCTGGTTACAGTCACAGATATTCCTTCTGATCCACAACACCGTCAAGGGGGTCCAACGTTTTGATCACCATATGATCACCTTTGCAGTTCTGAAATATTTGAAACAGGCTGTAGCACAGTACAGTATGCAATCCCCATTTTCTAGAAGTCTGTTATAGGGGCTTGCACAAGAACAAGGGCTCATTCTTTATAACTAGGACATGATAGCCAGAACTGTTATTGAGTCTGGACAGTATTTAGAGTTCAAAACCTGGTGGAAGGAGGAGGTGATGAGTCACCAAAACCAGCAGAAAGGAGTTCCTATAACATCATAAAAGCTCACTGGGTCTGGTCAGTGGCTGGGGATTCTGAATCAACTTCAGTATGATGACATAGCCTGTAGTCCAGACAAGGCTGTGTTGTCTTAGGGCCTGGGAAAAAGTTCAGGCTCCTGGAGATATCTCCAAATCTTTTATTAAGATAATGTAGTTGGGAAATGAACCTTATATTGACTTTCTAGCCTGATTTAAAAACTGCAGTCAATAAGGCCATTGCCCAGTCAAAGCTCAGAGACATGCTTTTCCAAACTTTAGCATTTAACAATGTAATTCTGAGTGTCAAAAGGCCTTGCAATCTTTGAGAGCACAAAATGCTCCCTTAGGGGAATATATACAGGCATGTGCTGATATAGGAACGAAATCCCACAAGCTTAATATACTTGCTACTGCCTTAAAAGAAGGGGTCAGTCTGTACCATCCTAGATGTCATAACTGTGGAAATTTGGGACGTAGGAGAAAAGAGTGTTGGAAAGGGAAGATCCATAGAAAAAACAATGACCAAAACACTTATAGCAAATGGAAACCTCCTGGGTCATGTGCCACGTGTAAGAAAGCACCCCATTGGGCAAGTGAGTGCTGCTCTCAGTTTGATAAAAAAGGAAAAATTATATCACAGGAAAACTAGTAGGTGGGCCCAGCCTGGGGCCTGCAGGCAAAGAATACGGTCCTGAGAATCTACTCATTCACCAGCAATTTCACTCTGTTCAGTCTCTTTTATACGCCACCTCAGGCAGTGTTGCTTTGGACTTACTGGCATATGATAATGTCCTTTTGCTTCCCAGTATCAGAGCAAAAGAATTGAAAACAGGAGTGTGTGATCCTCTTCCCCCAGATACTGTTGGATTATTGCTCAGGAAAAGTGAATTAGCATCTCAGGGAATGTTTGTCCACACAGGTGTTATTGATGGTAATTACTTAGGGGAAATACAGATCATGATCTCAGTAAACCAACCAACTCAAATTTTGGCCAGACACAAGATTGCTCAATTGCTACTCTTGCAGTGCATTAAGTTACAAGGTACTGGGGAAAAACATACTTGTGAGCCTGGTAACATAAGCCATATTTTCTGGCAAATGTCTGTCAATAAGAGTAGGCCTTGGTAGCGCCTATAGCTCAGTGAGTAGGGTGCTGGCCCCATATACTGAGGGATGTGGGTTCAATCCTGGCCTCAGCCAAACTGCAACAAAAAATAGCCAGGCATTGTGGCAGGCATCTGGGCTCCCAGCTACTCAGGAGGCTAAAGCAAGAGAATCACCTAAGTCCAAGAGCTGGAGGTTGCTGTGAGCCATGATGCCATGGCACTCTACTGAGGACAACAAAGTGAGATTCTATCTCTTAAAAAAAAAAAAATGAGGAGGCCTCAATTGACTCTTACTCTGAAGGATAAAACCTTTACTGGCCTATTAGACAAAGGCACTGATGTTTCAGTTATGGCTCTAAATCAGTGGCCCAGGGAATGGCCAAAACAAATTGTTGATTTTATCCTTGTTGCATTGGAACTCTAGAGTCAATCTTTCAGAGTATTTTGCCTTTGACTTGCTTGGGGCTGGATAAGCAGAATGCTCAAATCTGACCATGTATAGCCAAGATTGTTATTAACTAATGGTATTGAGATTTGCTCCAGCAATAGAATGCTGTGATAACCATACCATCCCCTTATGTTAATTCCTTGTAAATGTCAAATTTAGCATAGAGGCCACTGACCTGAAATATGCTCTCAGGTTATCCTGGAAGAGTAGTAATCCAGTGTGGGTGGAGCAGTGGCCTTTAACTATGGAACAACTGGATGCTTTAAAATTAGTAGTATAGGAACAATTAGAGCAAGGAGATATTGAGCCCTCTACCAGCCCTTGGAATGCTCCCGTTTTGTGATAAGAAGGAAATCAGGCAATTGGAGAATGCTCATTGACCTTTGCAAAGTTAATGAAACTAGTATATCCATGGGACCCCTGCAATTAGGCCTTCCCTTAAACTCTATGATTCCTTCCAATTGGTATTTGTATGTTATTGACTTAAAGAATTGTTTTTTTACCATATACCTGCATCCTGAAGACTGACTACATTTTACTTTTTCTGTTCCTGTCCATAATCAGCAGAAGCCTCCCAAGTGTTTATCATTCTATAGATACTTTCTCTCATTTCTCTTGGGCTACTACTTTACTGGGAAAAAGGACGCACCATGTCATTTAACATTTGTTAGAGTGCTTTAATATTATGGGCCTCCCTAAATCTATTAAAAATGATAATGTACCTTCTTATTCTACTCACAAATTAAATACTTTCCTATCCTTTTGGAATATTCAATTATCTCATGGTATTCCTTACAATTCTCAAGGACAAGCCATTATCGAGTGACATCATAAAACATTGAAGGATATGTTAGATAAACATAGAGGGGGACAGGATATCCTCCCCTTGGATAATAGTCCTAAATATATGCTCACTAGAGCTCTTTTCACTCTCAATTTTCTGAATCTCAGCAATGACAGAAAGATAGCTGCAGAACGCCATTGGACATCTCTCATTCATTTATCGTCCTCTCCAGTACAAATACCTATTTTTTATAGAAAACCTGACATGTCAGAGTGGAATTCTGGTTATGTACTGCACTGGGGTCGAGGTTTTGCCGATACTATTACAGAACACCAAGAGAAGCAGTGGTTACTAGCCTGCTGGATTAAGCCTCAACACGAGCAAGAAACCTTGTCAGTGCTGTGTCAGTGTTAACAAATTTGTTTTCACTAACTTCTCTTTTATTTATAGGACCTTGATTTTTGGAACCTAGGTAATTTCATAATAGAGAAACCCTGGATCAATCTCCTCTGTAGGAAATCTACTGCTTTTCCCATATCAATGTCCATCATCAGCAGGAAACAGTTAAGAGCAGTCAGTGTCCTGTTTCTCTAAGAGACAGTTGGAGCTTCTATGCAGACTGGGAAGATTGATATAGGAGTTCATTATTTTGGGCTTAATAACAAGCCCCAGGTAAGCTTGGTATGTATCTTCTAAACCATTGATGGTTATGACAACAAAGACCTTGAACGGCAGGCTTCGAGGTAATGGTTATACTGATATTGGCCAAGGTGAGAGAATTTCATTTGTTGGATTTATATCTGTTTCAGTTGAGCACCTTGTCTTTACTTAAAGTTATACTAGTCTTTGGAAAGGGTCTGAGTTCGGTACAGCCCTTTCCCAGTCTAACATAACTTCGGGTGGTGGTTAATACTTCCCATGGGAGCATCATGGGTCCTATGGGTTAGCCCATAGCATGTAGTTGGGTGGTGATTAGCACAAAGGGGACATGTTTTCCCCTATGCCTAGTTTGGCTAAAATAGTTTCCCTTATACCCATATTAGTTCCATTGGTGTAATTCTGTTATACTTATATGCCCTTTTGTTTATTTTACTTAGCAAGAAGGAAAGCTCCTCGGTGAGGAGAACAGCTGAAATAACCAATGACAAATTTTCTCCATTGTCTATCCAGAAATTTCTTTAATACACTAGAGGGGGGAAATGTAGAGGACACCAAGAGTCAAATGACCTCTGAGCAAGATGATTTGTAGCAGGGGGGTGGACCTTCTGGTAATTTGTCGGCAGGTGTTAGTTGCGGAGCTCGAGCCCATTGCGATCCTTAGGCACACAGTCATTGTCTAATACTCCCCTCACTTGTCTTGTACTGTCTCAATAAAAGGCTACTGCGGAGGTTGCTTGGGGCTACCCTGAAATCAAGGTTAGACTACCTGCTGTAAGCTTGTACATCTAATCTACATCACACCTGGTTCCTTCTTGTGGAGATTGAGACCAAGGCCCTAGGGGCTACAACATCCCATAACACCATACTTAATATCTGGGAACTTTAACACTCCTCTGGAAGAACTGTAAACATCTTCTAAACAGAAACTAAACAAATATGCAAGGGATTTAAATGTGACCCCAGAAAAAATGGGCTTAAGAGACATATAAGGAACACATCATCCCAAAGCTAAGGAATATACATTCTTCTCATTAGTCCATGGAACATACTTCAAAATAGATAATATCTTAGGATACAAATTAAACCACAACAAAATTAAAGGGTTTGTAATTATACCTTGTCTTTTCTGAGACCAGGCAATGAAGGTGGAACTCAACTCCAACAAAAACCTTCATCCTCTCAAAAAGGCATGGATATTAAATACCCTTATGCTGAATGACACTTGGGTCAAGGAAGAGATAAGAAAGGAAATTGTTAAATTCTTCAAAGACAACGACAATGAAACTACAAGTTACTGAAATAAGTGGGATACTGCAAAAACAGTCCTAAGAGGGAAATATATCCTAATAGATGCCTATATCCAAAAAACATAAAGAGAACACATGAACAACCTAATTAATCATATTAAGGAAGTAGAATAGGAAGACAATATAATCCCAAACCTAGCAGAAAATTCAATCAGAAATAAATGAAACTGAAAGCAAAAGAATAATTCAGAAAATTAACTAAAGAAAAAGTTGGTTCTTCGAATAAACAAAATTGATAAATCTTTGACAAGATTTGCTAGAAATGGAAAAGTAAAATCTCTAATGACCTCAAACATAAATAGAAAGGGTGAAATAGTAACAGATTTCACAGAGATACAGGAAATTATCTCTGACTACTCTAAGAAAATCTATGCCCAGAAACATGACAATGTGAAGGTTATGGACCAATACCTGGACTCATAGTCTCTCTCTATACCTAACCAGGAAGAAATAGATCTCCAGGACAGACAATATCAAGTACTGAGATTGAAGAAACAATAAGAAAATCTTCCTTTAAACAAAACCCCTGAACCAAATGGGTTCACAACAGCATTCTATCACACCTTCAAAGAGGAGATTGTACCTATGCTGCACAAACTATTACAAAGCTTTGAGAAGGAGAAAAACTCCCTCAAATCATTCTATGATGCAAACATCATCTGATATGAAAAGCAGGAAAGGACCCAACTAAAAAGGAGAAGTACAGGCCAATTTCACTGATGAATATAAATGCAAAAATATTCAACAAAATCATAGCCAATAGATTACAGCTACACATTAAAAAATTATACATTTTAATCAAATAGGCTTTATCCCAAAGATGTAAGCCTGTTTTAACATATGCAAATCCATAAATGTAATTCACCATACAAATAAAAGCAAAAGTAAAATCCATATGATCCCCTCTATAGATGCAGAAGAAGCATTTTATAAAATCCAGCATCCTTTTCTAACAAGAAAACTTAAGAATATGGGCCTAGGGCAGACAATTTTTAAACTGAAGCCATCTTTGATGAACCCACAGCTAATACTATATGGAATAGAGTAAAACTAAAAGCTTTTAGACTTAGAACTGGAAGTAGACAGGATGTTCTCTATTATCACTACTATTAAACATAGAACTGGAAATTCTAGATAATGGAATCAATCAAGAGAAGGTTATAAAGGCATCTTAATGGGTGCAGAGGAGATCAAACACTCACTTTTTGCCAATGATATAATCTTATACTTAGAGAACCCCAGAGATTCAACTACAAGACTCCTGGAAGTGATCCCAAAATACAGTAACACCTCAGGGTATGAAATCAATGTCCACAAATCAGTAGCCTTTCTATACTCTAACAACAGCTGAGTTGAGAAGATAATAAAAGACATAATTACCTTCCTAGCAGCTTCAAAGAAAATAAAATACCTAGTAATATACCTAACCAAAGAGGTGAAGGACCACAACAAAGAGAATCATGAAACCCTAAAAAAAGAAATAACAAAAGTCATAAATAAATGGCAGAGCATAACATGTTCCTTGCTGGGAAGAATTAACATTGTTAAAATATCTATTCTTCCCAAAGCAATCTACAGATTCAATACAGTCCTCATTAAAATACCAACATCATAGTTTGAGAACAACCTACTGCTGAATGATAGTCAAATCAAGGAGAAAATCAAGATGGAAATCAAAATATTCTTTGAACTAAATGATAAAGGGAACACAAATTCTCAGAATCTGTGGGATACAGCTAATGCAATCCTGATAGGAAAATCCATAGCCTTAAACGCCAACATTTGAAAATTAGTAACATCACAAATCAACAATCTAATGAATCATCTCAAGGAGCTGGGAAAGAAAGAGCAAGCCAATCCCAAACCCAGAAGAAGTAAAGAAATAACAAAGAACAGGGCAGAACTAAATGAAATTGAGAACAAAAGAATTATACAGAAGATTAGCAAAGCAGAAAGTTGGTCTTTTGAATAGATAAACAAAATTGACAGACCACTGATAGATTAATCAGAAGCAGAAGATAAAGAATTGTAATACGATCAATCAGGAATGAAAAAGGAGAAATCCCAACTAATACCATGTAAATATAAAAAATCATGTCTGAATATGATAAAAGTATCTCTACACATAAACTTGAAAACATGGAAGAAGTGAACAAATTCTTGGAAACTCACAGCTTCTCTAGCCTCAATCAGTAAGAAATCACTTTCCTAAAGAGACTGATATTAAGTACCAAATTAAAGCAACAAGAAAAAAATTTACAACCAATTAGTCCCAGAACAAATGGTTTCACACCCAGATTGTACCAAACTTATAAAGAACTGGTATTTATTCATCAGAAATAATTCCATAACATAAAAAAGAAAGGAATACTTCCCAACGCATTTAATGAGTTCAAAATCACCTTGATACCAAAGCCAGGAAAAGATTCAATAATAACAACAGCATTAAAAAGGACACTATGGACCAATATCCCTTATGTATATAGGTGCAAAAAATTCTCACCAAAATTCCTGTAAACTAAATTCACATAAAATCTCACAATGACCAAGTGGGCTTCGTCTCAGAAATGCAAGGATAGTTTAAAATACACAAATCTATAAATGTAATTCACCACATAAATAGAAGCAAAAAAAAAAAAAAGAAAGAAAAGAAAAAGACCATATAATCCTCTCAATGGATGCAGAAAAAGCATTTGGGAAAATTTAGCATCATTTTGTGATAAGAACTATTTATAAAATATGCATAGAAGGTTGGCCATGGTGGCTCATATCTGTAATCCTAACACTTTGGGAGGCTGAGGCAGGAGGATCACCTGAGCTCAGTTTGAGACCAGTATGAGCAAGAGAGAGACTACATGTATACTAAAAATAGAAAAACCAGCTGGATGTTCTGGTAGGTACCTGTAGTCACAGCTACTCAGGAGCCCGAGGCAAGAGGATTGCACACATCCAGGAGTTTAAGATTGCTGTGAACTGACACCAGGGCACTTTACCCAGGGTGACAGAGTAAGACTCTGTCTCAAAAAACTAAAATAAAATAAAATAGGCATAGACTGGACTTACCTCAAAATTATAAAATCCATATATGACTAACCCACAGCCAACATCATACTGAACAGAGAAAAATTGAAAACATTCTTACTTAGAACTGGGTTCAGGCATAGTTGCCCATTATCACTAGTTCTATTCTACATAATCCTGGAAGTCCAGCCAGAGAAATTAGACCAGAGAAGGACATTGGGTATTCACATGGAGAAAGAAGAGGTCAAACTATCACTCTTTGCTGACAATATGATCTTGTATCTAGAAAACCACAAAGATTCTGCAAAAAGACTTCTAGAATTCATAAATTCAGGTAAAAAAAAAATCAATGTACACAAATCAATATACACTATAGTTTGATGAGACAAACTGATTTTACAAATATCCTCCTATTCTTACAGGCAAATTATATCTGTCATACTTGTTTAATAAACTCACCATTAGTAAATGGTTTTGTTTTTCTACTAAATATACTATTATGTAACTAGCTTTTACAGTAGAATCTGAGTTATAACTTTCTCAAAAAATTTTTGTTGGGAAGACAGGCTTTTGTTCAGTTCTGCCGTATTGTCCTTATAATACAGTGCTTCAATACATATCAACTTTGGCAGCATGTTTTTGCATCTAATGTATTTCCAAATTATAGTCTTTGAAAACTTGCACAAATTCTCTACTAGTTAAGCAGAATGCCTGACTATTTGCATTGACAAGAAAGTAGTCATCTGTCAACTTTTCATTGAACAGTCATCCTTCATCCATAATTTGTCTTTGGGGGGGTTATGTTTTCTTTTGAGATGTTGTAGTAGCCCATACTGAGATTAAAAAATAATGGATAAGGTACTATATTTACTTTTGTTATGAAACTTTATTGACAAAAAATAGAAAACAAGGTTTGGGCCCTTCCACATCTTAGCCCCTCATGCAGAGTAAGGTGGATGGCCAATTGTTAAGCACAGTGGGGGATGTGTGAGGCACTGCCAAGGTATAGAAGTACCCTTAATAATCAATTAAGAATACTTACCTGACTTCTAAGGAACATTAAATGCCTAATATTGCAAGGTTGAGGCAGGTTGAAATATTGATAATTTCTGCCTCACTAAATCACCATGAGACATGTAATATAGGATGGTGCCAATTTGAATGTCTGTGCTTGGAAGATAACACACTTGAAGCAGAATATCACCATAAAACTGAAGCCTTATGTGTACACAAATAGCGAGAACATACATATGTTTATTTTATTGTGACACAATGTCATTGTCTACAAAGTCCATACCTGAGAACTGTATAATTGAGTTCCACCAAAAAAAAAAAAAAAAAAAAAAAAAAAAAAAAGGAATCACAAAAACTCTCATAACATTTTAAATAAGTTTACAATTATATGTAGCCACCGTGGGCCACATATGGCCTCTAGACTGTGGGTTGGAAACCCCTTATCTACAAATTTAATATAATCCCCATTAAAAATACAAACATCTGGGAGCAACTCAGGTGAGGGAGAGGGCTGGGTCATACCTGGCGTGGAGTTTTTGTGTGGAGTTGTGGCTCAGGATGTGTAGCGAGATGGTGAGCTATTGGACTCAGTGTGCAAGCCAGAGCCATTGAGACTTCACTCCCTAGGCAAGTTTCTATGAGCCTGCCCTGGCCAACAATGGCTGCTGTAGAGGTGGCCAGCCCACCAATCCTGGAGGTCCCAGAAGAAGCCTTTCGCAGTTGGGGGAAGCTAGGCATTGAGTTGAAAGGTTGGAGGAGTGTACACTCCCAAGTGGTGTCCAGTGGCCAAACTGAAATGCTGTCTGGTGTGCTTGTGCCATAGTTTGGCAGCAGGTGAGACATCCATACTGGGAATCTTCCCACAGACAGGATGTGGCCAGTGTCACAAAAGTTGTGAGGGCTGGCCTCTTGTTGGGGGCTTAAGGAATGGTGGTCTGAGTTCCACCTGCTGGGAGCAGACCTTCACTTGTGACAGGCTGAGGACACTCCATGGGAACTATTCTCAGGGGAAACTGTGAGACCTGCCTCTGAAGAATTTTGGAGAGCTGTGGGATCCCAAATTGGTGGGGTCTGAGCACTAAGCAGGTAATTGGGTGATCATCATAGACAATTAAGCTGAGAAACAGGTCTAAGCCTGAGAACCAGAGAGAAGTTAACAGCTGTACTGTCTGTCCTCTTAAATTCACAGTGCCACCCGGTATCTTGTAGTCGTCATTAAGTTTTTTTTTTCCTTCCCCTATTGGTTGCTGAGATTGCTTACCAACAGGCTATTTGAGCTTTTTAAATTTTGTTTTGATAAGTTTTGTTTTTTGCTAAATTGTTTAGTTGGTTCTTTTCCTAAATTCCATTTTTATATTTAACAAGAGCAAGGGCCCCTGTATTTTTTAGTTAAAGAATTTTAGTTTAATTTATTCTCTCTCCCTATTTCACTTCTCTGCATTCTCTCAGGTGATAGAGACTTTTCTACTTTTCTCACCTCTCCCATATAATGTGCTTCTACATCAACTAAGATATCCCCCCCACTATTTTTTTCTCTTTCTTCTTTGTTTGTGGTCTTTCTTTATTTCTCTTCCCTCCCTCTCCTTTATTTAATTAAATGGCATGTTTAATTTCCCTTGTCTATTCTTATTTTAATATTATTTCTTTTTTTTCTTTTTTTTCCTTTTTCTGTCCCCCATTTCTTTCCTGAAGGCTGGTGTGACACAGCTGCAATCTGGCAGGTAGATGACAGCAGAAGTCTGGCTCAAGGAGGCCAGGAGAACTTTCTACTTATTGGCCCCTGGAAGAAAGTATTAGCAAGATCACACAGTAGAACTTTTCTTTTCTTTTTTTTTTTTTCTTTCATTCTTACTCAATTTTTCCTTCGTAATTTTTGGTTTTGCTTTTTTTCTTCCCTTCCTATTTTTGGCAGAGGAAGAGTCTGGCTGTGTTCAGGCTGGTAAGGAGTGCCTAATTTAGAGGGACCCACACAGCCCAGCTCCTCAAAACCCTCGAGCTATAGGTGTAGACTTAGCACTGTGCTAAACAATACAATTTCTTCTATCACTCTCATCCTCCCTTCCTGTCCTCCTTTTCTCCTCTTCTTCAGGTTCTTTCTGTTATGCCCCTTTCCTTTACCCTATTTTTAATTTTTATTTATTTTTCTTTTCTCTTACTATTTCCTTCCTTTTTCCTTTCCTCTTGTTTCTCTCTGATAGCACTAACTCTTCTCTGCCTTCTGGCTCCATACCAAGAGGCCTCTTCATCACCTAAACTCTGAGACAAGATAACTTGAAACAAAAGAGGAAGTGAGAAGGAAAAAGGAGCACAAGGAAGTGAATAAGAAGTAAGCACCTAAGAGGAGGAACCAAAATAAAAATTCAGGTACCACGAATAACCAAAATACAGCAACTCCTCCAAGGTATCATGAGGCAATTTTTACAGAAGACTCCTCCTAAAAATAATTAGTGGATTTGACAGAAGGTAATTTAAAATATGAATGATTAAGACTTAAGGGGAATGGATGAGAAAATGGAAAGACAGAACCAAAAGTCAAATGAAAGGTATGTAGAATACTGAAAGGATATGGCAAAGCTTAAGGAAATGAAGGAGGCAATGAAGGATTGTAAAGGTGCAGTAGAAAGTATCAAAAATAGATTAGACCATGGAGAAGAAAGAACATCTGAGCCAGAGGATAAAGTTCTATAGTTAACCCAGGCCATTACAGAGGGAAAGCAAAAGAGAGAGAAAGCAGAACAGGTACGTAGAAAACTACGAGACTCCATCAAGCAATCAAACTTATGAATAATAGGAATACCTGAAGGGGAAGAAGATGGTCCCAAAGATATGGAAGCCCTACTGGAGACCATTATAAATGAAAACTTCCTAAGTTTTACTAAAGCTCCTGATACACTCCTTTCAGATGGACATCGATCTCCAGGTCATCTCAACTCTAACACAGCCTCTCTAAGACACATTGTAAGAAACCTGTCCAAAGTCAAGACAAAGGAGAAAATTCTCCAAGCAGCTAGGAGTAAGTGCCAACTGACCTACAAGGACAGAGCCATTAGGATAACAGCAGACTTCTCAATTGAAATCTCTCAAGCCAGAAGATGATGGTCAACCACCCTCAACATTCTTAACCAAACCAATTTACCACCCATAATTCTGTATCCTACTAAACTAAGCTTCAAAATTGATGGAGTAATAAAAACTTTTGGAGATATACAAGCACTGAGGAAATTTTCCACAACAAGACCAGCTCCATAGGAAATACTTAGATCTATTCTCAACACTGAACACCACAATGAATCACCACCAAAGCAAACAGCAAGCAGTTAAAGACCAAAATTTAGTTTCTACAATGGTGCAAAGGATAAAATTACACAACATATTTTCTCATAATCAGATAAATAAGTTTCTACCACACTTATCAATTATCTCAATTAATGTCAATGGATTGAATTCCCCACTAAAGAGGCATAGACTGGCTTATTGGATAAATAAACACAAGACATCCATATGCTGCTTACAGGAGACACACCTAGCCATGAAGGACAAGTCAAGAATCAAGGTTAAGGGAGGAAACACAGTTTTACAAGCAAATGGGAATCAGAAGAAAAGAGAGGGTGCAATCTTATTCTCAGATACAAGTGGATTCAAAGCAACTTATGAAAGACAAAGATGGGCACTTTGTACTGATCAAAAGAACCATACAACAAGAAGACATTTCAATCTTAAGTGTTTATTCACCTAACTTAAATGCTCCCAGATTTATAAAACAGGTCTTGAGGAGCCTGAGCAATATGTTAGCCTATAACACCCTAATAGTCAGGGACAGAACCCCTCTGACAGAACTGGACAGATCCTCTAAACAGAAACTAAACAAAGATAAAAAGGATTTAAACTTGCCCCTACAAAAAATGTCATTAATAGATATTTACAGAACACACCATCTCAAAGCAAAAGAATATACATTTTTCTCATCAGCCCATGGCACATATTCAAAAATAGATCACATCCTAGGAATACAAATCAAACCTCAGCAAAATTAAAGGGATAGAAATTATACCTTGTCTCTTCTCAGACCACAAGGCTATAAAGGTGGAACTTGACTCCAACACCAACGTTCATCTTCCCATACAGGCATGGAAATTAAACTACCTTATGGTGAATGACAGTTGGGTTTAGGAGGAGATAAAAGAGGAAATTGTTAAATTCTTCAAATGCAACAACAATGAAGACAAAAGTTACCAAAACCTATGGGATACAGCTAAAGCAGCCTTGAGAAGACAATTTATTGTATTAGATGCCTACAGTCAAAAAACTGAAAGAGAATACATCAACAATCTCATGAACCATCTTATGGACTTGGAAAAAGAAGAACAATCTGATCCTAACCCAGAAGAAGAAAAGAAATAACCAAAATTAAATGAGAGAAGAATGAAATTGAAAACAATAACAACAAAAAATTATTCAGAAAATTAATGAACAAAAATTGGTTCTTTGAAAAAAATAAATAATATAGATAAACTTTTGTCCAGACTAACCAGAAAGAAGAAAGCAAAATCTCTTAGTAACCTCAATCAGAAATGATATTAGGGAAATAATAACAGATGGCACAGAGATACAAGAGAACATTTCTGAATACTACAAGAAACTCTATGACCAGAAATTTAACAATGTGGAGGAAATAGACCAATACTTGGAATCACACCCTGTCCCTACACTTAACCATAAAGAGACAGATTTCTGGAACAGACAAATTTCAAGCACCATAAAAACTCTGTATAGCTAAGGAAATTCTTAGTGATAGAAAAAAAAAGCTGGGAGCATCAGCCTACCAGACATTAGACTGTACCACAAGGCCATAGTGATCAAAACAGCGTGGTATTGGCACAAAAATTGTGACATAGACACTTGGAACCAAATAAAAAAACCATGAGATGGAGCTAACATCTTACAGCCACCTAATCTTTGATAAATCAAATAAGAACGTACACTGGGGGAAAGAATCCCTATTCAATAAATGGTGCTGGGAGAACTGGATAACCATATGTAATGGACTGAAACTGGACACTCATCTTTCTGCACTCAGTAAAATTGATTCAAGACAGATAAAAGTTCTAAATATAATGCATGAAACAATAAAAATCCTTCAAGAAAGTGGGGTGACAACATGTGAAGGTATCAGCCTGGGAAAATATTTTATGAAGAAGGTTTCAGTGACAATTGCAACAGCAGTAAAAACAAACAAATGAAACTTAATTAAACTGAATAGCTTCTGTACAGCTAAGGAGACAACAACCAAAGCAAATAGAAAGTCATCAGAATGGGAAAATATATTTGGATATTACTAATGAGACAAGAGCATGATAAGTAGGATCTAAAGAGAACTCAAATTAACCAACATAAAAAGAGCCAACAATCCTATATATTACTGGGCAAGAGAGATGAATAGAACCTTCTCTAAAGAAGATGGATGAATGGCTAACAAGTACATGAAAAAATGCTCATCATCCCTAATTATTTGAGAAATGCAAATCAAAACCACCCTGAGATACCACCTAACCCCAGTGAGAATGGCCCACATCACGAAGTCCCCAAGCTGCAAATGCTGGCATGGATGTAGAGAGAAGGGAACACTTTTACACTGCTGGTATGACTGCAAACTAATGTGACCTTTTTGGAAGGAAGTATGTAGACTCCTCAAAGAACTCAAACTAGACCTCCCTGCGATACCATTACTGGACATCTACCCAGAAAAAAAAATTATTTTATCATCAGGACGTTTACATTAGAATGTTTATTGCAGCTCAATTTACAATTGCCAAAATGTGGAAACAACCTAAATGCTTACCAACCCAAGAATGGGTTAACAAGCTGTGGCATATGTACACCATGGAATGTTATTCAGCCACTAAAAAATTCTTTGCCTAGACCAATGTCTATAAGAGTTTCTTTATAAATTCTTTATAAATTCCTTATAAATTCTTTGTCTAGACCAATATCTGTAAGAGTTTATTCAATTTCTTCTGGAATTCTTACATTTCCATGTCCCAGGTTTAGGTCTTTCATCTATTGTGAGTTAATTTTTTGTGTGAGTAGGAAGAAGTGGAGGTGCTGTTTTAGTCTTTAGATGTATGAAGACTATACATCGTTTCTTCTAACATGGATGGAGGTGGAACACATTCTTTTTGGTAAAGCAACATAAGAGTGGAGAAGCAGGGGGCAGAGACAAGATGGCGGACTGCAGCCAGCTTTTTACAGAAGCTCCCATCCAGAAGGAGGCTTAAAGGACAGAACTGTAGCATGGGAGCTGATGGTTTGGAGCAGAGCCAAAAGAGAAGATTGAAGAGCACACTTCAACCTTCCTGAGGTGAGCTGTGACTCCAAAAATATAATCAAAAGGTACAAAATCCACCACCAAGCAGATGAGAGTCTCCTCCCCCACAACAAAGGCTCACAGTTTACTCCATGCAAACAAGAGAGCAGAGTTCAAACATCCTTCCACTTTATCCCATGGGAGAGACTCCCTAAAACCTGGACCTCCTACCCCTGCTGGTATGCCATGGCACCCTCCTATCAGGCATAAAACTGTAAAATTGTATAAAACCGTATAAAACCGTATATATTCCCCACCTGCAACATTGAACTTCAAGGATTCCCCACCCAACAACCCCGATGTCTGGAGGTTTGTTACATATGGAATCCAGATTTTGGGGCATCTCCTTGAGAGAAGTGGAGGGGAAAAGGGCTGGTGCTGCTCTGTGCTGATTGTGGCACAGGAGTGAGGAGAAGAAAGTTGGCTCAGAGGAAGTCATACAGCAACAGTGGAATTCTGAGATGTGAACTGACACCATTCCAAATAGGCAAGCCCTGTCTCTCTGGGCAACCACAGGTTCCAGATAGCAGCCACAGGTGGAACGGACTTGGTAACTTTCATAAGTAAAGAGACCATTAGCACCAGCCCTCAGGGGAATATAGCTGAGACAAAGGCAGTGGGCGGGCAGAGGCTGGAATTGACACCTGAGTATAGACCCTGATTGCCTGTTGCCTAGAGGTAAGTTCCTCACCAGCTCTAGCAGCCTCTGACTTGCAAAAGAATTTAGATGGGACAGAAGGTGTGAGGCTGGAAAAGCAAGAACTTCCAAAGCCTAAATTCTTCTCCTGCTGGACTGGACTCAGATTTCCCAACAAGACCCTTGCCTTCAGGGGAATGCTGAGATAAAGGCAGTGGGCGGGCAGCGGTGAGGATTGACACCTGAGTGTAAACTCTAATTGCTGCCCAGGGTTGAGTTCCTCATCAGCTCTAGCAGCCACTGACTTGCAGAGGAATCTAGCCAGGACAAAAGGCAAGAGGCTGGAATTGAGAGAACTTCCACAGCCTAATTTAAACACACAAGGCTCCCTTGCCAGACCCAGATTTCTGGGTGATTTTGGTGGTCATAAATCCCGGGTGCAGTTGCTTACTGGAGTGAATAGGGTCACAGACATAGGGGATTACGAGTAACTGGATGCAAGGTGGAGAAGGAGGTATTAACCTTACCAGACTAACCCATCTGCTGGGTGGGTCCCTTTGCCCTCATGGAGCACTGGAGAAAGTTGTATCTAAGCTGCGAGCTGACGTCTCTTATCTAGCTTCCAGAGACTTTTGAACTCTTCCACCTGAAACTGGTGCTGACTGGGACAACTGATTTGGACCCCTTAAACCGGGTAGACCACCCAAGGGCTATTCAAAGGGGCACCCTGGGTGTATGGTTGAGGGAAGGTTTGATTTTCCTTGCCCAATTGTTGTTTGTGGGGGGTTAGGCAACTTAATTGTTCATATTTCTCCACAGCAGAGACTTCAATCAAAAGTAACTAATCACTAGGGTAGGACAGAGACCAGCTGAAAATAAGACAGAGTCACTTAGCCCCACCACACCAAGCAGGTCCCCAGTCTCTCAAGCCATAACACTGTATGGGTCCTTGACAAAACTCAAAGGGAAAAGTCAAACAGGGTAAAATAATCATGGGGTGGAATCAGCAGAAAAGCTCTGGTAATATGAATAACCAGAGTAGATCAACCCTCCCCAAGAAAGTATGTAGTTGGTAATATGAAGAACCAGAGTAGGTCAACCCCCCAAGAAAAGATGTGGCAGACGAAACTGAAGACCCCTTTATAAACAAATGGTTAAGATGTCAGAAATTGAATTCAGAATCTGGATTGCAAATAAGATAGAGGCAAAGATAGAACTAGAAATTCAAGGAGCATTCCAAAAGTTCATTCAAGAATTCAACAATTTCAAAAACAAAACCACCAAAGACTTTGAAACATTAAGGCAAGAGATTGCAGCCCTCAAAAATCTGAAAAATACAGTAGAATCACTTGGTAACAGAGTGCAGGAGGCCAAAGAAAGGATCTCAGAGGTAGAAGACAAAGCTTCTGAATGTGCTCAAGTGTCCAAAGAGGAACAGAAATGGAAAGCAAAAACAGAGCATTCTCTCAGAGAGCTCTGGAATAATTCAAAGAAAACTAATATTCGCCTTATGGGGAATCCCTGAGGGTGACAAAGTTGCTTTGCAAAACACAGAGGCTCTTCTTTATGAAATTATGAAAGAGAATTTTCCAGATATGTCAAGAGAACCTGAAATCCAGATTGCAGACAGCTTCAGAACCCCAGCATGACTCAACCTGAATAAGACATCCCCCAGACACATCAAAATTAACTTCACTAAAGTTAATATGAAAGAGAAAATCTTGAAAGCAGCAAGACGTAAGAAAACCATAACCTACAAGGGAAAGAATATTAGAATGACTGCAGATCTCTCTGCTGAAAACTTTCAGGCAAGAAGAGGGTGGTCATCGACATTTAATCTCTTAAAACAAAATAACTTTGAGCCCAGGATCCTGTATCCAGCTAAACTGAGTTTCATTTATGATGGAGAAATTAAATACTTTAATGACATCCATGCATTGAAGAAATCTGCCATAACTAAACCAGCTCTCCAGGATATTCTCAGACCTATTCTCCATAATGACCAGTGCAATCCTCCACCACAAAAGTAAACTAACTCAGAAACTATTGATCAAATTCCAACTTCCACAGTGGTGAAAGAGTTAAAAATGTCCACTGGACTTTTGAACAACTCGATACCTAAAATTTTATCAGGTTTCTCAATAATTTCAATGAATGGGAATGACTTAAATTGTCCTCTAAAAAGACACAGATTGGCTGATTTGATACAGAAACTCAGACCAGATATCTGTTGTATACAAGAATCTCATCTTACCTTAAAAGACAAATCTAGACTCAGGGTGAAGGGATGGTCATCTATATTCCAGGTTAGTGGAAAGCAGAAAAAAAGCAAGTGTTGCAACTTTATTTGCAGATACAATAGGTTTTAAACCAACAAAAGTAACCAAAAATAAAGATGGCCAATTTATATTTGTTAAGGGCAATACTCAACATGATGAGACCTCAATTATCAATATCTATGCACCCAACCAGAATGCACCCCAGTTTATAAAAGAGACTCTAACTGGCATCAGCAACTTGATCTCTCCCAGCTCCATCTTACTGGGAGATTTCAACACTCCTTTGGCTGTGTTGGATAGATCCTTCAATAAGAAGCTGAGCAAAGAAATCTTAGATTTAAATATAACTTTTCAACTTCTGGACTTATCAGACATCTACAGAACTTTTCATCCTAACAAAACTGAATACACATTTTTCTCATCAGTACATGGAACTTACTCCAAAATCTATCACATCATAGGCCACAAATCTAACCTCAGCAAATTTAAAGACATAGAAATTATTACATGCATCTTCTCGGACAAGCATGGAATAAAAGTGGAACTCAGCAACAACAGGAATCTGCAGACTCATACAAAAACATGGAAGCTAAATAACCTTATGCTGAATGATAGATGGGTCAGACACGAGATCAAGAAGGAAATTACCAAATTTTTAGAACAAAATGACAATGAAGATGAGTGATCAGAACCTCTGGGATATTGCATAGGCAGTCCTAAGAGGGAATTTTATAGCATTGCAAGCCTTCCTCAAGAGAACAGAAAGAGAGGAAGTTAACAACTTAATGGGACATCTCAAGTAGCTGGAAAAGGAAGAACGTTCCAATCCCAAATTCAGCAGAAGAAAAGAAATAACCAAATTTAGAGCAGAATTAAATGAGATTGAAAACAAAAGGATTATAGAACAGATCAACAAATCAAAAAGTTGTTTTTTTTTAAAAATCAACAAAATCAATAAATCTTTGGACAAACTAACCAAGAAAAAAAGAATAAAGTCTCTAATCTTCTCAATCAGAAAGGGTAAAGATGAAGTAACAAAAGACCCTTTAGAAATTCAAAAAATCGGCTCGGCGCCT